>NC_056741.1:119912678-120091614 GCF_019279795.1 Protopterus annectens | reverse complement strand
CATGCAGCACCTGTACATCAACAACATGTAGACTATATGCACCAGACCAGATGTGTATCCCTCGCTGCTAGGTTGATACCATCTACATATCACACTGTATACACACATACCACATGCAGCACCCACACAGAAGACCACAGTCATAATGTTATCCAGTGCAAATACCATGTATTCACATGTGGCAGGCGTCAGACATGGTAACTATTGAATGTCACAGGTAAATATGTGTATTTGGCACACACATACATCATCTGTGTCCATTGCCATTACTGCTTTAATCGATGTCATGCATTATTGTGAACAAAAACCCACACACATGGGCATTCTGTGTGACAAAAACACACGTGGCATGTCTGGAATCCAATGTCATAACTAACTGTGCTATGACAGTAGTGAGAGATGCAGTAGCAGAGCATGCTATTTGCATTACTGGGAGATTTGCCCTCTTCCGCTGTACTTGTAGGGTGCTGACATCATCTCTGTGTAGAGATTGGAGTATGCAGCAGCTGGTGTGTTGTACTGGTTAGCAAAAGGGTCAGTTTTTTCACACACACTATTTTCACCCTCTCCCACACACACTTGTTATTTGCAGGATTCCAACCCCTACTTAACTATGTTATGACACTCAAGACGGATGCATTAGCAGAGCACGCTATTCGCATTACTGGGGGGGGGGTTCCCTTCTCCTGCTGTACTTATAGGGTGCTGACATCATCAGTGTTTAGAAAGGGGAATGTGCATCCTGTAGTGTGTTCTCCTAGTTGCCAAAAGGGATATTTCTTTCATACAGACTTGCACACACACTAACCCCCTCCACACACACTGAACATTTGCAAGATTCAAACCCCTAGCTAACTATGTTATGACACTCGAGATGGACACATTAGCGGAGCGCGCTATTCGCATTACTGGGAGGTTTCCCTTCTCCTGCTGTACTTATAGGGTGCTGACATCATCAGTGTTTAGAAAGGGGAATGTGCATCCTGTAGTGTGTTCTCCTAGTTGCCAAAAGGGATATTTTTTTCATACAGACTTGCACACACACTAACCCCCTCCACACACACTGAGCATTTTCAGAATTTAAACCCCTACCTAACTATGTTATGATACTCGAGATGGATGCATTAGCAGAGCACGCTATTCGCATTACTGGGAGGTTTCTCTTCTCCTGCTATACTTATAGGGTGCTGACATCATCAGTGCTTAGAAATGGGAATGTGCATCCTGTAGTGTGTTCTCCTAGTTGCCAAAAGGGATATTTTTTTCATACAGACTTGCACACACACTAACACCCTCCACACACACTGAGCATTTGCAGGATTCAAATCCTTACCTAACTATGTTATGACACTCGAGACGGACGCATTAGCAGAGCGAGCTATTCGCATTATTGGGAGGTTTGCCTTCTCCTGCTTTACTTATAGGGTGCTGACATCATCAGTGTTTAGAAAGGGGAATGTGCATCCTGTAGTGTGTTCTCTTAGTTGCCAAAAGGGACATTTCTTTCATACAGACTTGCACACACACTTAACCCCTCCACACACACTTAGCATTTGCAGGATTCAACCCGCTACCTAACTATGTTATGACACTCGAGATGGACGCATTAGCAGAGCACGCTATTTGCATTACTGGGAGGTTTCTCTTCTCCTGCTGTACTTATAGGGTGCTGACATCATCAGTGTTTAGAAATGGGGAATGTGCATCCTGTAGTGTGTTCTCCTAGTTGCCAAAAGGGATATTTCTTTCATACAGACTTGCACACACACTAACTCCCGCCACACACACTGAGCATTTACAGGATTCAAATCCCTACCTAACTATGCTATGACACTCGAGACGGACGCATTAGCGGAGCGCGCTATTCGCATTACTGGGAGGTTTCCCTTCTCCTGCTGTACTTATAGGGTGCTGACATCATCAGTGTTTAGAAAGGGGAATGTGCATCCTGTAGTGTGTTTTCCCAGTTGCCAAAAGGGACATTTTTCTCACACACTGAGCATTTGCAGGATTCAAACCTCTACCTAACTATATTATGACACTTGAAGGAGACGCATTAGCAGAGCACGCTATCCAAATTACTGGGCATCTGTTCTGCACATGCAGTATTTATAGGGTGCTGACATCATTATTTCTAGAGAGGTATGTACATCTAGTACTACCTGTCAGGTGGGGGATAGCATATATATGCATTTGCAGCCACCTATGTCAGGATCAGATATGCACATCGCACTGGCAGGTTATGTTTTATACCATGCTTCATGACCACAGGACCTGTAACACACAACACAACCAGTCCTGACCACCCCTCCCACATCCAGGACAAACACTTTGCTTCCCTGGGAACAGTGCCAAGATATGCAGGTGTTCACATACACCATTCCAGTTGTTAACGTCAGGTACAGGCATATTGTGTGTGGGAACTACTCAGGCCTCTACAACATTACCCTACAGCCACTACAATTTGTGATTCCATGTGCTATGACAGAACCACTCACCACAGCCACAAGGGGGAATACATATTGCACCTGACCATCTACAACATGGGTACTCACTGTTCCACACCAGAGGTAGACCACCATTGTTGATATCTGACTATACCCACCTTTCACTGGCCATCCATATCCCATCCCCACACCCAGGCAAGGTTGGCACTGCAAACAAACTGTATTTATCAAAAGCAGACTTTACACTTGTGAAGACTGGGGTTGAAGACTTCAAAGGACCCATGCTGGGGGAGTATACAAGCCTCTCTGCATAATCCTTGACAATTGCATTCTATGAGCATGTGGAAGGTTTGCATTGATCATGCTATCCCAAATATACCCATGACTGCTCCACAACAGGACACCTGTCAGATGTACATCAGCCATATATGAGCTGTCCAACAGACAGAGTGAGCTAATACATTGCAGAGCAGTAGCCCACAGAGGGAGGACATCTCTGAACAGTACCGGCACGACACTTCAATCCCTCATAATCATCACAACACAGTGTTGACAGTGAAATTGTCCAGACAATGCAGATAAGGCTCCCCTCAGTCTGTTATTGACACCCACTTACTGTTAGAGGTCCTCAGCAACCCTCTTCCAGCACACACCAACAACATGGCTGTGGCTTAGCAAATTCAAACCCTGGGATCTCCACTGTGTCCCTGCTTGACAGAGGCACAGCACACTAGCCTCACATGGTGCCTTATGTGACCTACTTTACAGTGGCACAGTAGCCTACTGTACTGGAGAGGCAGATGCCAAGCACACTCTGGCTAAGCTGTCATTCCCTAGGGCAAACAGCCTAGTGTTGACCTCTACACCCATATGTTTAATTGTCAGATGCACATTATTTGTTGCTGATAGACTGTTTGCAGGTCTTTATTGCCATAGCATTCCCTGTTTGTATGAACAACTTGTGTATCTGTGGAAGATGTTTGCATATGGGAGGGATCCACTATATCATGTATGTCTCTGTAGTCATTTAACTGTGTGCACTGGGCAGATTGCTGTAATGTGGTTGGTTCATGGAATAACACGTACAAATACCAGATATGTGTGGCCAACTGCTAAACTGAGATTTGGCCTAAGTGTGTGAGCATGCCCAGTTCAGCCTTCCCATGGCATGTTGACTGACATACGTCTCATTTATCATAGTGTGCGAGCATGCCCAGTGTGAGCTTTCCATATGTTGAACTCTGCAGCCCACCACATTTGTGGATGAGTGTGAACTTCAACAAATATCTCCCATTTATGGTTGTGTGTTGTGTGTCATGTTGTGTAGTTACTGTCCAACTGCTTTGTGTGTGAACACAACAGGGATTATACTGTGCCTGCAGGGTTTGTATGGGATACTTTGCATACAGTTGTCAACATCCTTTCATACTGACCTAACACTGCAGTACCGTATAGTGTACTGGTTCAGTACTTTCACTGTGGTGGACAGTATCATGGGCTTTAGTCCTATCACTGCTTTACAGTTCCATAGTGAGCACAACAGCCTGGTTATGGGCCAGTTGTGCACATCTGACCATGTTGCATTATGTTCAGATATGAACTACTTAAACCAGGCTTGTCCAACATTGGTAGTGTATTCCACAACATAGGTGTACATTTGCAAACACTAGCGATGTGCCTTAGGCCATTTCTAATGCTAGTCGGAGAGTGTGTTTGTCCTTTGACACACATTGTAAGTGGAGTTTGCCATGACATATGTCATGGTTAGTATACTGTGCCTCCGTCTACCTGTGACATAACAGTGATACCCAGGGAAAACTTACCATCTCCCATCCACTCATCAAGATTCCTCTTGAGGAGAATCGATGAGTGACTCTATGGATAACCTGTACTGGGAGTTTACTCATGAGGGGGGTGGCTTCTGTGTTATGGATCATGCAGTACAGCTTGTCTTATGTATGTCAGTGCTGGGGTTCAGGTCTCTCATGTGCATAGCTCACTGCCATTCAGATTGTACAAGGTGCAGCATGTTTATTGATTCCAGCTTGGACATGGCTTTATACATCAGGCACAGCTTGCCTCTGGGTGGGCAGTATGGCAGTGTGTGTAGCTGCAGTTTGTTTAATCAGGCAACACATGGCATCTGTTCAAGCTCTTTGATACTCCTGGTGAGGTACTGTTGGGGACTTTACAGTTGATGGAGGTGTCTGCTGAGGTACATCCCACAGGGACTATTGTAGTCAATTGTAACGCTGATGAAGGATGACTGCAGAGCCACAATGACCTCCCCTTATCTAGATCTGACAAACTTCATGATTAGGTGGGTATATGGTATGTTTCTGTAAACAGTACAGCCACATGTTTGTCCAATGCAGGATATCTATCACCTTGTGTCCCCAGGTCTCTCATTACATGTTAAGTATGTAATGGGTTAATACCTATGTGGTAATTGGTGGGCACTTACTGTATATCCATGGGGGTTGACTATACACTTTTCTGCAATTAGCTTGCTGACATGGCTATGGCACCAGTTGTCTGTTTCTATGTGGCCCTTTTGTGGGATGCTTGTGTCAGCTAGAGGGTCAGATATGGTGGGCAGTTTGTAGTCCTCTGCAAACATGTTCAGACACAGTCCTTCCATGTTGGCCTGTACGTATGGGACATATATACCAAACGAGGGAGGTCCCAGGACCAAGCCTTGTGGGATGCCAGTTATATCTGATTTGTAGTCTGACATGGCTGCAGCATGTCTGAGCATGTCAGTTCTGTCCTTGGTCTGGTTTGCAACCCCTCTACTGACATAGGGGTTTATATTTAAGCTGGTGAGCATATCTATAATGAACACATAGGGTATTGTATGGAAGCCTTTGCAAGGTCCAGCTACGCTGTGTGGACCACATTGCCCTCATCAGTGACCTTAATGACTGTTTCAAATGAGTCAAACATGTTTAGGGGCAGGATCTGCACTTAAGAAAGCCACACTGGGTAGGGTCCAGTGTCAGTAGGTCCCCAATATCTTTATGTCTGCGGTACATGCTGATCCTTTCCATAGCTGTGCAGACCAAGCTTCTCAGGATTCTGGGGTGGTAGTTTTCAGTATCCATTCAGGCAACACCTTTGTTGAGAATGACCACTGTTGTTGTACACTGCTCTTTGGGTACATATCCTGTGGTAAGGCTGACATTGAGCAGTAGTGTGATTTGGCATTCCATTCTTCTTGGAGTCCATGTTGGACTCAGCCCAGGACACCATCTCATACCATTGCTGCTGTGTGTTTTGCTTTGTAGATGCTGGCTGTTACCTCAGCATCTGCAATGTCAGGGGGCCAGCAGTCTTTTGGGATAGATATTTTTCATTCTGGGGGGGTTTGCACTGCACCTGTCAGGATGTATGTTGGCAATATGTGTGTGTGTTTGGTATGTTGTTTGTAATATTTGTGTGATTCAGAGCATATCTGTGAATTCCCAACACGGTTCCTACCATCAGTTGAGGAAGCCTTGGGATTATCCTTAGTGTCCTGTACAATTTGTATCTTCATAGGTTCATAGGTTCATACTAGGCTATCCACCCTAGGGCATTTGTAAGCCTAGCCAGAGTGTGTGTGGCTTTCACCACCCCTTGCTATGTGAATATTATGGCCATTTATGATTTGCTTTGCTGTGCCTCTGTCTGGGACTGACACAGTGAAGACCCCCAGTGTAAATCTACGATCATCCATCCACTTGACAAGATTCCTGTTGAAGAGTGTCAGTGAGGGGCTCTGCCTAACATGGAGTGGGATTCTGTTCCAGGGTGTGGGGAGCCTCTGGGATACGTATCTGTCCCTCCATCACATCCTATTTCATTATGTGTTGAGGTTGACATCTCTCACTCTCACAGCTCCGATGGCTTTGAGTTTTCTGGGGTGGAGCATGTCCATTACTCCTGCGTTGGACATGGCCTTGTACAACAGACATACAATGCCTCTGTGTAGGCAGTATGTGACTGCATTCAGCTGGGGTGTCTACAGCCAGGCAGCATATGACATATATTTGAGACCCTTTATCCTCTTGGTGAGGTACCTTTGAGGTCTTTCTAACTGCTGCAGGTGTCAGGTAAGGTACATCCCAAATGAGGCATTGTACTAGATTATGGGTCTAATAAGAGAACAGTATAGGGGCACAATGACCTCTGTTGACGTCGATGTGAATCCTTTCATGATACGGTGTCCAATATAGACAGTCTTCTTAGCCACATTGGCAATGTGAGTGCCACATAACAGGTTACTGTCCACTTGTGTCCCTAGGTCCCTGATTACTCCTTCCATAGATAATGGTTTACCACCTATGTGGTAATTTGTGAGTACCTTGTTTGGTATTTGGTGGGACATTCATACTGTCCAGTGTCTTCAGGACGGCTGGGTGGGGATCCTGTGTGTGAGATTGTGATCTGTAGCATGCTACAGACTGTACAGCAGTCTTGCCTACGGTTAGTTGCACATGGGTGGACTCCAATGCCTTGTGCATTGTCAGTTACCTGGACGTATGGGTGTCTGTGCTGAATATGGATACTCACCCTCCTTTTATGTTTTGTTCCAGGTTTTGGGGCCATAACGCAAGATATGTGGTATAACCTGGTAGTGCTGGTGTGCTGTCAGGAGGCTTGCAGCAGGTTTCTGTTACTGCACAGACATCGATGTTCTCCATACTGGGGAGGGCCTCGGGAGCATGCATATTGAGGTTTACACATCTGGCATTGGTCAGCATTACCCTTATATTTCATTCCACTTATGTTTTGTAGGGTGGTGGGTTAGTCTTTTCAGCCTTGCCTACGAAAGGCTCTATGGAGGTGGCAAAAACCTTATCCAATATCCAGATGCCCAGGGGTAACAAGTGCAAGCCATCCCTGGAACAGCTGTGTGGCTTGTCAAGCATGACATCCCAAGCAGACAGACACTGGATCCCCTTGGAATGACACCAGTAATTGTGCCACTTGTTATAACTGATCATTCTGTGTTTGTACTGTGTCATCATTCTTGGTGAGGGTAGGATGCTGTAAACGGTCAGTGTCATACCAGCCTGGACTACATAATCGGAGAGCTCATCTATGTCTCTTTTCATGTAGTCCGGGGAGGTATATCTCAGGTCATTCACACCAGCATGGACTATGACTGCATCATATTTCTACTTGCTTTGGGGTGACCTGCATACTTGTGTTATGTGGCGTATTGTAGCAGCCTACAGGCAGCTTACTGTACCCTTTCCCTTGTTCAGTCTGGTGTGCGGGACAGCAGCATGTCTCACTATGGAGTCACCTATTACAACTGTATCAGGAATGTTGTTTCAACTTCTGGCCTGTGACTGTTTGGCACACCAGCTTTGTGTACTATGTGTTGCATGTGCTATGTTTGGAGGTTGTTTGATTGGGTGTCTGCTTTGGAGGCCTCTGTTGGTGTGGTGTGTTTGTAATTTGGGCCTCCGGGAATGTTTTTCTGTGTTTATGTCTTTGGTTTGCAGTTGTGATAGGTCTATGTGGGACTGGGTTTGTGGTGTGTGTGGTTACCTTCTCCTCCTGACTAGTTTTGGGAGTACTGAGTTGAGGGAGCTCAGCCTCCAGTTTGGATAGATGGTTGCATCTTTCACATATATTTGTATTTCTTGGGGGGAGTTGAGGGTTGTCTGTGTACTTGGGGCAGGTGTAACATTGCCTCAAGATTCACAGATTCAACTTGTTGTAGCTGGCCTTAGTGGATTGTATGTGTGGACATATTTTATTGCCATACTACTGATCAGTGATTCCTTCTTTTTTTTATGTTTGCTCTATCATGTAGTAGCTTCCTCATTCTCTTGCATGGTTTGGTTATGGCTGGTGTCCACCATGTCAGATGCCCTCGTGTATGGCATTGTGTCTTGTTTTAATTTAGGATTGCATAATCCAAGTATTCCTGGCAGTGTTCATGGAATGCCTGTATAACAGGTTCTGAGGTGTGGCCCATATTTTGCACCTGCACAGGGCCTTTAATGGATTCCACATCAGTTTGGAGGACTGCAACTTTTGCTTTACACATGTTTTTCACTGTGGTTTTCTAGCCAGGGACTGTGGTCAGGATGTGTATATCCAGTGTGATTACTCTATGGTCTGGTCTTACCAGTGAGCAATACACTTCCCATCTTACCATCCAGTACCCATGTTGCTGATTATCACATCCAGTATGCTTACCCCTCTTGTGGGAGTGGTACGTTGTTCCTGGCCATTTTGGTTTATGGATTCTATGAACTTTTGTCCTACAGTGTTGGAGCTAGTATAATGCTCCCAGTCTATGTCTGGGTATTTTCAGTCACCCAATATAATGTGGTTTGGAGGACTTGATATATTCATGTATTCCAACATAGGCCAGGTGCAGTTCCTGGTGTTGGGATGGTAGTCTGTAGCAGGCTATAAACTGGGTGGCAGTTTTAGCCACTGTTACTTGACCATGGCTAGTCCATGCTGCTTCTTGTTGTGGTACCAACATGGGGTGTGGTTATCCTTGACAATTATTGCTAGTCACCCTCCTTTTGTAGCTTGTTCCATGTTTTGAGGCTGTACAGCACAGTATGAGGTGTAACCTGGTAGTGTTAGGGTGCTGTTGTGAGCCTTGACCCAGTTTTCTGTTACAGCACAGATATCAACATTCTCCATACTGGGTGAGTTTAGACTGCATGCATCTTGCTGTTTAGACTTCTGGCATTGGGTAGCATTACATCTAGGTTCTTATCCCTTCTGATACCTATGGAGGTAGGTTTGTGTTTTGAGCCTTACCTATTCAGGGCACGCTGTGGGTAACAACAGCCTTTGCCAGTATCCACACAGCCTGCACTGATAGGTGCATGCCAGTCCTTGCAGGTGGAGCATCATGTCATGCTCAGCATGTCATCCCAGGCTGGCACACATTGGATCCCCTTTGACTAACTGCAATACTTCAGCCAATTATTGCAATTGATCATCTCATTGTCATATTGTGGCATGATGCTTGGTGAGGGTAGGATGTTAGTCACGGTCCTCAGGTGTGCATATAGTACATGGTGTTACATTACTTAACACATGGCATTCATGCCTCAGGTGGTGCTGCAGGGCTGCCTCTGTCGGATGCACATATTACACTCCCTGTACATGTGTGTGAGCAGGTCCTGCCATTTTAGGCATCCCTGTCATTATTTGAGTGAGTCAGAGGGGGTATCATTCCCAGGGTTCCTACTGAGCCAGTGTATGTGCTATGCGTTGCCTCTTTGCCAAGGCCAGGGCATACTGGGCACCCCTCCTTCTGCCTACTGGGGCAGGCTCAGGTTGTTCCTCCTCCGAGTCACGCTCTGCCTGTGATGGCCTCGGCAATGGTGGGGGGCTGTTTGGCCCAGCCCTATGCTGGTCCTACTGCAGCTGTTTTCACAAGATCATATTATGTAGCATAGCACATACCATGACAATTTGGGTACATGTAGTTGGTGTGTACTGCAAGGCTCCACCAGATGTGTCCAGACACCGGAACCGTGACTTGAGCAGCCCAAACACATGCTCTATTACATTACGTGTTTGTGCGTGTGCCTCATTATGGCGTTCCTGTTCAGGTGTGTGTGCGTTTCTGATGGGTGTCATCAGCCACGGCTCCAGTGCATAACCTCATCCCCCACTAGGTGTCCGTGTGGGATGTCCCCATTGGCAAATGTCTGGTACAGCTGCGTCAAATGCCAGATGTGGGAATCATGGTAGCTCCCAGGGCAGTCAGCACACACATTCATTATTATGCCCTGGGCATCACACACGACCTGGCAGTTGATGAAGGGGAAGCCCTTGCGGTTAATGTAGGCCCTACCCCGCTCACCGGCTGGTGCTTTGATGCGTATGTGCGTGCAGTCTATTGCACCCACTACTTCAGGGTATTCTGCTATTTGCTGGAAGAGACGCATATTGCTGGCCAATACCTCACGGGCATTGGGGAAATATACCTGATCACCGACATGTGCTGACATGGCATCCAGGAACTGGTGCAGTACCCTGGAGGCTGATGCCTGTGATATCCCCATCATATCACCAGTTGGTCTCTGGAAGGTACCTGTTGCTAGTACTCTTAGGCCAACACATACCTTGGTTTCCACTGGGATGGGTTCCCCTCTGTTGGTTCTGTGTGTGAGGCGTGGCCTGCACAGCTCCACTATTTTCTGCAGGAGCTCTCTGTCCACTCTATAGCGCTCTACTATCTCCAGCTCATGTAACCTGTGGTAGGTGACCCTGGGCCTGTACACTCTTCTCCGTCTCCTCACTGTGGGTTGTCTGGCACCATCTGCATTGTCACCACCCTCAGCAAGTCGTCTATGTCTCATTATGACAGCTATGGCATCCCCTAACATTTCTGCTCTGAGTTCAGCTTTTTCAGTTTTCACTTCTAATAGCTTACTCCTGTCTTGCAGTGTCTCTTGAGAGAAACATCCTGCACTGCTGTTTGCAGAGTTTTAAGTGCTTGGCTGAGCTACTATTCTGCCTGTGTAATTGCCTGCTTCTAATTGTTTTCACCTGCTAGCTCCAGCAGTATTCCCTGCTAGCTTCCTACTAATTCTGTTGCTTCCTTTTTCCTTTCTGTTTCCTCAGGGGGGAGCAGCGTGCATACTAGCAGAAACACGCTCACAGTGGCTTACATGCGCGCACACATGCTTACACGGTTCAGAATCTGCTTATTCAGGTTAAAATGCACGCACACCCACGCAAACAGTATTAAACATCTCCCAACACGCTCCCACATGCTCAGTCTGCCTTACACGTGCGCACACTGTCTTACTCGCGCTTCATGGCGCGCACACGTGCGCATGCACGCCCAGCAAGAAACTTTGTTGTAGGCAACAGTGTACACCTTCCATTTCTTGACTTTCCCATGCTTATGTTGTGGCACTCCTCTTTCCATGATATGTGTCTGACATCTGTCATGTAACTCTGACCTCCAATGAACTGCATTTCTTTCTGCTATTCCCCCCTGTGATGTCACCTATCTCCTACTCTATTCCTCCCCCTTATGTATCTCTTACACTACTCAGAATGTGCTCATTTGCTGTGTGACAGTGGAATTCAGTATCCTAACACTCATTTGCATCAGATTGCCTACTAATGCTTAGTTACATCTCTTAGACTCAGCTTTCCCCCTTAGCAACCACTAAACGGTGGCCATGTTGTTTTTGGTCTGCTGGTCCCTGCATTGTAAATCCATGTATTGCATAAAACCCACATTTGTGGGTTTATAACCTTCGTTTTTATGTTTTATATAGCGCGGCCCGTTTGCGCGAGGCTGCACTGCGTTTAAACACCGGCGATCGCCAAAAAAAAAAAGTATTTATTTTTCATATTTGCATTGGGGTTCCTTGCCAATGGCCACATATTTGGCCATTGGCATGCTGCTTGACACATATGCACCCTTTATTTGGAGCTGACATGGCTCCGTTGTGGTTTTTGCAGAAACGTACTCAGTTGTCAACTGAGTACATTTCTGCAGCTAAAACGGCTCTTACACGGGCTGCTTTGGGCTTCCTGGATCGCTAATCAACCTCATTTGCATGCTATTCGGCTGCAAGTGAGGTGATTAGTTATCCGCCACTCCGTGTAAGAGACGTTTTAGCTGGTCTCTTACACGGACTTTGGGCTGTTCCTGGATCGCGAAGGCTGCATGGAGTCTTACACTACTCTTAGACTCCGTGCAAGGCTTCGTGAATCCTGCCCTATATGTTTTCAAGAAAATTATCAGGCTTTCTACATATTTTCAACAGAAATTACGTGAAACATACTTCTTATTTTGGACAACAGAATGGTAGGTGCCTCCCCAAACACAAATGAATGTTTGTAAAACAAAGGAGTACCACATAAAGTAAAGTATATGTATTTGTTTTCCACACAATTATCACTCTGTCTACACTTTTTCTGCATAAAACATCTTGAAACAAATTTTTTGTTTAGAAAAACTGAATAGTAGGTTGTGCACCTACACATTCTAAAAAATGTAAGGGGTCTGTAAAAGTATTATATAAACATTTGATGCAAAACCTTGATCATAGTTTTAGAATTAGTGTCATTGATGAGGCAAACCTGGGTCAGAGGGGTGGACCAGTTGAGGATTTTTAGAACATTTGGAATTTAAATGGCAATTAAGATCTAATGCCACCAAATATCTCAGGTTGAATGAGGCAATTTCTCTATCTAGTGTGCTAAAGTAAAAAGCTGCTATGTTTATTTAATGTAGAAATATAGGTTCATAAGTTTTTAAACATATATGCAAATTCATTAAATTCATTGTGTGGGTACTGTATTTTAGAAAAGGGATTTCATTTATTTGATGTATTTTTTATCTTATTCACTATTTTTTAATTCATTGGATTTATAGAAAAAAAATGTAATTAGTTAATTGGATTAATGTTAATGGGACTGTATATAAATCTGTTTGGAGATAGTTTTTGTTTTATTCTGAAGAAGTCCAGTTACTGTAGGATGAAAAAGCTTAATAAATATTTACTGAACTAAGCTCTGAAGTCTTCACTTTCATATTTGTTTGTTCCAGGTTTGTGTCAATGGGTTTCTTACTGTATTCATCATCTTCATGGTGTGTAAAAGTACCCATTCTGTCAACATTCATATAGTGAAGATTGAAAAGTTATGTCATTGATTACTGGATGACAGTTATCATTGCTCAATATTAAATTAGCCTATTTATGAATGCCAGACAATTTTCACTGTGCCATTTGAGAAGCATAATACCAGTGTCAGTGACATGTACATTATCATTTCTCTCCAATATCATATGAGATTGCAAAAGTAAATGTTAACAACAATAGTTGTGCATACATCTGTCTATCTCACAAATGTAAATGGCTGCCAAAACTGCCTATGCAAACAGTGAAGTATAAGAAGGGCATACAGATGAAAATATTTTTCTCCTGGCTATATAAATACACTTGTAGCAGTTTACAAAATATCAAATGTCCTTGAATAATAGAAGCATACCTTACATTCCTTACAACTGTCCAGACTTTTGCATCCTATTTTGGTCCATTCCTCATAAAATATGTGGTTTTATGATAAATCACTGAGGATTGAAGTCACTAAATAATGATATACATTTGAGTTTCAGACTCCATCTATCCCATCCATCCATCCGTCCATCCATCCACAACCCCTTTTTTACCGCACTTTTGCACATGGGGTCGGGGTGTCACTTCAATAGTGACAATCATCTAGAGCCAAACTTTACACTGCCAGGTGGCTAGCCCTCACGCTGTCTCATCAACATATATTGTCTTTTGATTTTTGGCACATTCAGTTGCTGCCTGTTTTTTTTTGGTTTGATTTCCATTCCAGTTGGACACTGATATGTTCCTACTACACTAAGCAGGGAAGTCATCTCAGAATTCTTCTCCTCATGTTTAAAAATGTTTACAATGTTTGGGTCTTGTGAGGTCAACAGATATGTATGCAGCCCTGCAATTGCAGATCTATACAGACTTCATATCCTTCAGAAAATGCATGTTAACAGAAATCCTGTTATTCTAGCAGTTTTCTAAGTTTAGAGGAGAAATATTTCAAATGTGTCACCATTTTTGCACCTTTGTCTCCCCATTAATTTAAGCTTTATCCAGATTTCTTGCTCTAAGAGGTTGAGAGCTATGATAACTTAGCAAAATAAATGGCTTCTCTGCAGAGAAATCACCTTCAAAAATACCAAAAATGTTCTGTTTTGTCCAAATACTCGTCTCCTCACCTTCAACATCCTTATCTACACTGTTACCCTTCAATTGTGTAAATTCAGCCCTCTGAGCACTGTGAAGATGCAAATGCTGTGTTAACTCATTAGAATTGCTGAATACTGAACTCTTGACTTTGTGTATCAGATGTAAACATAGTGTAGGTTCTACAGCAGTGTTAGTTGTTAATGGGTTGCAACTGTGAATGATTAGTGTTAAAGAGAAGGAATACACAGCAACATTGTAGACACCCTTCACTGCAGTAGGTGAGTCACCGAGGATACACTTAAAGTGTGAAACTAACTTCAGTGAGCTTTTAAAGAAAACACCACACGTTTATAAAGTTTTGTCAATAAAACCAAAACTCTCATGTCTTTCCTGAAAACTGTTGTTCACTGTTATGTATTTTATTACACATTTAAGGCAAATGATAGAAAATGCACTATAGACTGCATGTCTGATATTACAGCAGAGATGAAGGAAGAATGAACACAATACAAAGAGAAGGCAGAACTGCATTTCTGTAAACATATTCATAAATGGTTGTGTGATCAATCATTGCACTAAATATTTTAGCCACACATGTACAAACAACTGAGAATGTCCACGTATGTGAACTGTTAATAATGATTATTAAATGTGAAATTCTTGCATGCACATGATTTTATTGGTGTTGTAAAGCTGTGTCTGTGGCAAAGAGAAATAACCCGCTATAACTGTGTTTTGTAAGAGCAAGAGTTTAATGATTCAAATCCAGAGCTAAGTGTTTCAATCTTGTTTCATTTTTTAAACTTTTTATTTTTTTTTACCATTTTCACGGTGTGCGGCTTAGTGCAAACTGATTAAATGGCCAAAAACTGAAAATTAATTTGAGTTGCCTTCATAGCTCTCAATCATCCTGAATTACCCTGGAACACCCGTTTTTTTAGCTTAAATAAGCTTAATTTCCAGAACACCTGATCTGGGTGCAAGTGCACCTGAGATTTGCAGTCAAACGACCTCTGTTCTGGCTGTAGATGTGACAGCCAATCAGAGTGTTGCCTTACTGCATCTAATTTGCATGCAGCTAGCCAGCTTCATATACAGTGTTAGTGCTGGTATGAGGAGGTCGCTGCAGTGGGCCTGGTGTACTTTGTGTTCAATTGGGTGCGCTCAGTCTGCAACTCCATATAATCATCGCAGGGCCGTTTGTTTATTTTAATCAGGAAGGTAAGAGGACTATGCTGACACAAGGAGATCTTCATGCCTGCCTTAAAAACTGGACTTGCTGCCAAAAAACTCATCATGAGCAAGAAAGAAAGCTGGAAGGCTGTTCCATAGTGTGTTGGAGTTGCAGTAAGGATTTCTGAAGGAAATGTGCAGAGTGGAGAAAAGAAGTTCACAATTTTTCCCAGGAAATATGAGGTTTGCTGTATGACATGTAATCTCGTCAGAAAGGAGCAAAACTGATGAGGACAAGCCTAGAGGCTACAATACTACAAGAGCAATGGCTGCTTCAATCGCATCTTTCACACAACAAATAGTCCCATCCCAGAGGATAGGAACACAGTGGAAAGACCGCAGCATGGTTCTCCAGAAAGATGAACCTTCTCATTCTGATGTAGCTCTCAGGATCGTCTTCTTCAGAAACTTGCTAAGGTAACATAATACAAAGCACAGGTGTATTCCCATGCACACTAGTAATTTGGCTGATGTATTAATGTATGATGCATTGATTTTTATGAGATGCACTTCATATAACTGTTCATAATTAGGGGTAGCTCAAAAGATTGTATTGTTTAAATAGCTTACTTAGAGTTTCTCAGTATGCATAGTTGAGATTGTGAGACTTGGAACCCCAATCTGCAGTATGCCATGCATAATCACTAAACTCATGATCTCAGTGTGAGGGTTGTATAAAGGATACTGAAGTTAAAGTGGTTGCAATTGTGTTTCCAACATTTAGAGAGAGAACTTGTCCACCATTTAAAACCTCTTTACTTTGTGTGTTGAGTTCCTCTGCACCTGATGACAATGCTAGAAAACATATTTTCTGAGATAACTCAGATTTCTCTGTAGTTGTAATGTTAAAATCCTAAAGCAAATATGTTACTGTACAAAGTTCCTACCCCAGAGTTGGTTACAGTTAAATATTTCTTAATACAATTAATGTACTAATAAAAAAGCTAATCTGGACAAATGTATGAAAACTTACCCCGAAATGAACTCCCAAAGTGAGACGGCATATTTATCATTAGCATGTCCTCTCAGTTCCTGCCAGTAACAAGTTGAAGTTCATAATTTTTCCCAGGAGGTCTGAGCTTTTTTGTACAATGTGGAGTGGATTTTATTTAATTTTCTTCTCTTCCTGCAGACACAGGTAAGTAACCTAACCAGTTACTTCTTACTTGGTTGCCCACTGGTTATGTAGTGCAAGGGCACCACTGCAACCATTGATCATGCATAGAGGCAGAAGTTGTTATTCTGCAAATCAATTAAGGTTGAAGGAACTGAACATGTGTGGGTGTTTCCATTAACATGTTTATTTAAATATATACATTTTATGTTAATTAGGTGTCCCTGATTGCCACTGATTTTAAGATCCTGTGTCCCTGATTCTCTCATCTAGTGGTTGAGAGGCATGGTTGCCTTATAAAGCCCAAACGGGCTCATCAGCATTGGGCAGTGGTAAGCAATGTGAAGGGTAATGACTACAGAAATTGCACCTGTTACCTGATTGCTCTGTGACACAAGGTGTAAATACGTTTAGATAAATAAGACAGAAAATAGGTAAATCGGGGTTGGAGTCCCACAGTAGTCATTTTTACTGTATAATGGTTATAATGATTATTAATGGAAATAATACATTTGCTTCTGCCTTTTACATTTGCGCTTTTCCTACCTATGTACAAACAAGGTTCAGAACATAGTGAATAAACTGCAAGATTTAAGTGGTTTTGCCTTCCTTCGTGCAAACAGGCTTAGCAGCAAGGCACGGCCATGAATACTTTGGACAATACTGAGTGTCCAACATATACCTGCTGTCTAGCTTTCCCTGTGGCACCAGGTATAAGTACAAGTGATATTCAGAACACAGGTGAGCAATGGTTTGAATGCAGCACAATGCCATTTTTAGTTAGGGTATACCAGTGTAATTTCTCCAATAAACGTGATTATAAAGGTAATACCGCATATCAATAGCTGTGTATAGTGGATTGATTGAGCATAGACATACCATTTTAGGAGTCACTGGCTTATCATTGAAATGATGATTATTTAATAAAAAATGCAAATGCATATCTCTGATGAACACAATAGTTTACAGACAATAATCTACACCCCTCATATAACCCAAGTATAAATGTAAAACAGACTGTATTGTGAGATATGTACCACAAATCTATTAATAAAGTAATGCAAGTCTATACATTTCCAGTGTATTTCCAGACAGTACTCCTGCATCATACTTGAGAATGCATAAGTCAGGACCTTGTAATGGCACACACATGCAGGATTAATTGAAGTATAGTAGTAGTCCCTCTTTAAATTGAATATCTGTGATGACCATGATTGACAAACAGTTCTTCTGTGGCAAAGATGAATGAATAATCACCTGTGTAGAAATGTGTATATTCCCTTTTACATAGGTTTGAATCCCACCCTGCACAAATTGCCTTTAACACCATGGAAGTCCCCACAAAATATGTGCCAAGTCATCTCATTGATCCTAACACTTCATGGCATCAAAGCCATGTCATTTAGCATTTCAGTGTTGACCAGTGGACAAAGTGTGGCCTGGTGTAGCAGCACACATGCCATAAATTAATGATAAATGCCAAATTATCATTATTGTTTCATGAACTCCCTTTCTCTTTGTTTGGTAAAGTTTCTCTCCACTTAACATGATGCAAACATGGTTGGCATGGTAGTATATGTCTGTGCACTGTGTTTGTAAAATGCAATATCACAAATTGGTAGGAAAACACTTGTACTGTTGCTGGAGAAACTTTACAGGCATGGCCAGAGATGGGAAAGTTGGTGCCAAATTCAGTGCCCAGAGGTGGGGTGTGGAAGAGTTAAAAATATTTGTTGTACTGCTTGTGAAATGCAGCAGCCAGGGAGACTATACTGGGTCTCAGTATAAGGCTGAGGCTTGGCTAACCAAGGATATCTCTATCTCCAGTGTGACTGGCATACTACACACTGGAGAGAAATGCAGGCACAATTACAGGTACAACTTGACCAGTGACTGGATGAGTTTAAAACTGCTGGCATCCCAGAGTTGTGTAAATATACAGATAAAGCAACTTGAAATGTTATGGAAATCTATAGATAGCCAAGACTGGTATGCATTATGCTTTCATGTTTCATTTTTTCTGCATTATTTTACAGCTACACAGGAAATTTCATTAAACAGGGAGGCACATGTTGAAAGACTGGAGAGACCCAGAGAGGCAAGGGGTATGTATGCAGCACAAATGAACATGACTGTATTAAATTTGTTAGTATTCTATCCAGTAGTATTTATTTAAGCATGCAGATCTTAACTGTAAACTCAAGCACATATGCTTTCTTCTGTAGCTCTTGGTAATTGTATTAGGCAAGTGTTATAGTGAATTCATAATTGGGTTTAGTTACCACAAGTAAACTATATGTTTGCATAAATAGCATTTCTTTATTCTGACTGCATCAGTATTGACTTTAATGCCATGTTGTCAAGTTAATTTGTATTGTCTTTAAAAGCCTATATGGAATATTTGCATATTCCAATGATTACTTGTAAAAATTCACAACCATGTTTGTGATTTGGAAAGCTGTATAGCTAATATAATAATAGAAATATATTTCTTGTAATAAACTATGAACTATTATACAATGGTTCTAATCTCTTTTCTTTTTGGTCTCACCCCACCCCTTATCTCCTTTTTTGTGTGAGTTAAATGGAAACACATTGTTATGGTGTCATACTTTTCTGCCAATGAAACTAATGATTTTCAGCACAGGTAGGTAGGCCAACCACGGTGGCTCAACCTGGCAACCCTCTACCAGCTGCTGCATCAACACCCAGCACCTCTGGGATGCAACATGACAGTACTGCCTCCACAGCCCCTGCACTACCTGGCCCATCCACACCACGTATCATTGTCCCAGCTGCTGGAGCATTGGTAACCTCTGGGAGTATTGGTGGAGACAGTGATTACATCACCCACCAGGAGCTGCCAGAAATGGCGCATTATGTCATAGAAACTGGCTTTGGTGCCCACATCAGCCACCTGGAGAGGTTGTTCATTAAAATAGAAAAGACACACCCACGTCAAGCAGTCTTACAGAGAACTGAGAAAGGGGGCAGTGGTGACAGTCTTGAGGGGAGGATTAGATTTTCACTGTTCCCATGCTTGACAGGCATGTGCCTCTCATGTCCCCTACCTATCCCCAAGCATGGTGTCTCCCAACAATTTGTATCCATCACCATCTCTATGTCTATCTTGTTTGTCCTGTTTGTCTGTACCTGCTTCCTCTGTTACCCTACCTACCTGACCATGACATTTCCATGTCCCTTCCCCAACATTCCTCTCTTCTTGAAATCCCCCCCAAAAAAATTAGCGCATACATAGTTCTATACTTTGCATATGTGTGCTCTCAACTCACTTGATGTGGCCCAGTTGGCTATACAACATTATTGCATTATTGTCGCCCATTTGTGTTGTGCTGATAGTCCAAATTCATCCCAGTTTCTATACATGCTCGCATTATGGTTTTTATAAGTGGATATCTATGATTCCTTTCCAATTCTTTCCTGCATATTCGTTTATTGTTTCCCCTTTGTTCTTCCCCCTGTTTGCCGCCTTCATTTCACCAATGTTCTATCTACCCCATTTTCACACCTTTAATCAGGTGAAAAAATAGAATCACACACCACACACAGGGCCAGAAATGGACCATAAAAAAGCCTTCACTTTTTGTCTTCTGCAACTGTGGACTTTGGCATCATGCACCAATGCTGAGCAGTGGTGAATGGCTGCTCATGTCCTATGGCAAAACCTAGTGAGTTTTTGCCATCAGCCACACTAGTTCAGTTATCTCCATGTAATGGTGTTTAAACATGCTGCAATATAGGATCACAGAGTAAAAGCACTACTTTGAAACAGTCTGTCAGTTCCGTACACTGCTGAATATAATAAAATGAAACTTCCTATGTGGAGTGTTGACGTAAAACACTTGGCTGAAGTTTTTTTTTTTTTGCCATCAGCATCAAGGGTTTGACTCCAGATGCGTCTCCCTATGAGACGATCAAAACACCATTTCAGTGAATACAAAATGATCAACACATATTGTGCGAGGTCTGTAAATGCCGAACATCCAAAACAGCGAAATCCGAAATGTCGAAGTGTTTTGGTTGGCCCGTCTGCGGTATAGCTCCGTAAGGTAAGTGTGCGATAGGTATGGACCTTAGGGTAGGGTGCGGGTTAAGGTAAGTGTATAGATAGGTAATGTATGTAAGATTTAGTGTAGTGTTATAAGTAGGGTTTTGTTAAATGTATTTATGTGTATTATTTATTTTTTTAGGGTATATCTCCGTAGGGAAAGTGTGCGGTAGTTACGGACCTTAGGGTTAGGGAGGGGTTAAGGATAGTGCATAGATAGTTGTGTATGTGGGGTTCAGTGTAGTGTTAGAAGTAGGGTTTTGTTAAATGTATTTATGTGTATTATTTATTTTGTTAGGGTATATCTCCATAGGAGAAGTGTGTGGTAGTTAAGGACCTTAGGGTTAGGGAGGGGTTAAGGATGGTACGTAGATAGCTGTGTATGTGGGGTTTAGTGTAGGGTTAAAAGTTGGGTTTTGTTGCTTTACTTTAGGGTTAGGAGTAGGGTTTGGTTAGTGTATGTATGTGGTTTATTTATTTTGTTTGGGTAGGTAGTATGTAGCGGGTGATGAGGTTGGCCGACTATGATCATTCGATGCTTTAAATTTAGCGGTTTAGTGCGTTCGGTCTATTTCCGGTTCAATTAATACGTGTCGCTCTTTTGGTATTCGCTGAAATGGATTTTCGCGGAACTGATATAGACCCTCACATCATTTCTTAGTGTAATGTTATATGCATATGATACGTTTAGTCACCCACATCTTAACATTTGCCACAGTTATGAGTTCTCATGGAGTTACATTGAATACTGGACAAAATGAGTATTTGAGGTGACATCAAGCCCTGTGACTATCACATATTTAGCCAACATTGTTCTGCTTGTCATAAGGTGTTGTCCATCTCCTAACCTTTCTTTTCCATTACACCACTCACGTAATGCTACACAGTATTACTGACAAAATTTGGGTGAAGACACATACTTTAGTGTAGTCATTGATAGTCACGACATTTGCAGTCCTGTTCACATAGCTTATGCCATCCTAATACCATTTGTATAAAAAAAAAAAAAAAAAACACCCTGTATTTGAACCCTGGCTCACCTGTGTTTTGACCAGTAGCTCATTCATCTTATACACTGTACCACAGAGAGACCTAAGCAGCAGGTGTATGTCCTTACTCAGTAATGACCAGAGTAGTGATGGCTTCACCTCACAGCTGAGCCTGTTTGGGTGATTCAAATTACATCTTACACTTTTTACCTTAAGCATAGCACCATGTTTGCTCAATGCTTAACATTGCACAAATGTGGAAGGCAATGGCTACAGTTATTTATGTGATAAAATATTGACCTCGACATTTTACATATAAACCACACTATGAACATCACAGTATCTGTTAGCAATTTGTCCCATAACATATCTTACAAACTACTTCACAGGTTCAAGTTGAATACATGAAATGCGAATCACCCATGTGCTAACACTTTGCCATCTTCTGCCCAAATTAGTTTACTGGCAAAGCACTATGTAATGAAGTGTACTGTGGTTACTGGGCTATTTTCCATCACATGCAAAGACATTCCAAAACACAAGAGAAGTGCAGTGACATGTGTGCTTGACTGAACGCATACTTTCTGAGATTCATGTGAGCACTGTGGCAATGCACTTGCAACTGATATATCAGTACTTTGGCCATTGTCAAGCAGACTACCAAAGTAAAGGACAATAATTGCATTGCTATATTTGTTAAAGGATTAAACTGACAGTGGATATTGGTCATGCATCATCACATCACATTGATATTGTCATTAAATTCTATTAATGCGGGCATCAATTCATCTGAATATGAAGTCACCTACCTACACTCTTGCAATACTGGTGTTTTGAAAAAGAGTGTGTGTGTGTGTGTGTGTGTGTGTGTGTGTGTGTGTGTGTGTGTGTGTGTGTGTGTGTGTGTGTGTGTGTGTGTGTGTGTGTGTGTGTGTGCGTGTGTGTGTGTGTGTGTGTGTGTGTGTGTGTGTGTGTGTGTGTGTGTGTGTGTGTGTGTGTGTGTGTGTGTGTGTGTCTGTCTGTCTATAAGCCTATCTAAACAAAATCCTAAAAACAAGTACATATTTGACTAAGTTTTTCATAACAGCTTGTTTAAAATAGGTTACCAGGATACATTTAAATTTTTGTTTCTGCAAATTGCGCTCACATTCATATCCCAAGTCCTGCCTTTGCACACAAGTCTCATAACAGTATAAGTTACCTGTGACACTATCATGATGTCATCCTTTATAAAGTGCACTGTGACAGTGATAAAATCAGATATCTGCGATGGTGTGAGTGTTAAATGCTATATTCTCCAGCTTATGCAACCGAGTTAGGTAGGGGATTGAATTACACAACAATCAACTTGTGTGTGTATGTGTCTGTATGTCTGAGTGTGTGCGTGCGTTTGTGGAGTCAAAAGATCTTGACTCCAGCTCCTGCTGCCCTCACTCAAATATCATTCAGAAAATACTTTTACTCTGGTACATGACTCCACGGCAATTTCATACAGTCCCCCACATCATCACTTTAGCATGCACTGATATTGTAATCCTGTATAAACTGCAGTCACTAATATTAGAATTGTTCTGTGGTGCTAGCATTAAGTACTCTGCTCCCTAGTTTGTGTAACTAGGTAGGCAAAGGATCAAATCTCCTGATAATCTACTTCTGTAAGTCAGAAGAGCTTTACTCCTCGTCTTGCTGCCCTGTCGCAGCATCATTCAGGAAATACTTTTACACTGCTACATGACTCCACAGCCATTTCATATGGCTCTCCATACATCATCTTTTCAGCATGCACTGATGATGTCATCCCCATATAAAGTGCCCTCTTAGAGTGGTAAAATCAGACTTATGCTGCAGTATTAGCAGTAAGTCTTGCATTTTGTAGCTTTGTGTAAATAGATAGTTCTGATCTCACAACAATCAGTTTGAGTGTGTGCATATGGTAATTCAACCATAAGTCTAGTGACATTTTTACATCAGGGTGTGAGTTCACATCTATATCACATACTCTTTCAAAAAGTCTTTTTCTCAGCAGACAATGATGATGGCATCCTCTTTAAAGTGCACTCTGAAAGTGTTAAAGACAGACGTCTGTGGTGGGGCTATTTTTATGTTACATGTAATCCTGCTTGTATACCTACACTAGTGCTGTGTTTGAATTTAACCTCAATCAACTTGTGTGTGGCTGGTGGTGTAGTACAGTCATTGTATGATGCTTTGAGTCACTTTTCATTTGACTCCCTTTTGTAAGAATATTTTGCGTAGCTGCATGAGTCCAACATCCCCTGTTCACTCTGTATAGATAACTTCCTTGCTACGGAACACTGAGGATGTCATCATCTCAAAGATGCGTACACATATTGTGAAGCAGAGCCCCTACATTACCATGTACAAGCCACTTTCAGACCACTGGAGAGATGTGATTGCTACTTCTGTCTTTTTTTTTTTTAATTTCTCCAAGTCTTTTGGGTTTCTAATACCATGATGGGAATGGACCCCATTCCTGAGTCAAAATATGATTAAAGTTCATTAAATTAGTATTGTTTCAATATTTGATGTTAGCCAGAGGTGCTCTTTGCAGTACCTAAAATGTGCCCACTAATGACTCCTTCAGCAATGCATATGGAGTTACATGTATCGTTAACATTTCTAAGTACAATTCTACATTATTTTTTATAAGACCAGTTGCTCTTAATACTATTGGAACTGTGTTGGTATCCTTCTTCCACATTGCTCTCATTTCTGCCTGTAAATCCTGGTATTTTATCAATTTGTGTCTCTCTGTACGTAAGACACTGTAGTTACTGGGTTTGCAATTTCAATGATCAATGCTACTTTTGTCTTCTTTTCATGGACTACTATATCTGGTTTTCTCGCACCTATTTTTTGAACTGTTGGTATTGGGTCATCCCATGTAATATAGACTTCAACATTTTTTGTAATGCTTTGTGGCTCGTGTTTCCAGTGTTTTTCAGTTACTACAGCATTATGGTGTTTGCACAACCCCCAATGCAACAGTCTTGCCACATTATTATTCCTTTCAGTATACAGTCCTTCTGCCATTAGTATATCACAACCAGCAGCAAAATGCGCAACTGTTTCCAATTGTGTTTTACAAAAAATACATTTGTCTGCTTCTCCCACATGTTCAATGGACTTTGTAAACTGACATGTACGTAGTCCACTATCCCAATATTAACCTTTCATCTTTTGGTTAAAAGTCACCTCTCCTTAACCATTCCTGCATTTGATCCTGATCAACATGAGGTTGTTCCAAGAGTTTTCTGTAACTGACACTATATTTATGCATTTTACAAATTTCTTGCCTTCTCATCTGATCCTTCACCTTATATTCTTTCTTTTCCTTTTTGGTACATTCAGTTGCTGCCTGATTTTTATCTACTTCTGGTTTGATTTCCTTTCCTGTTTGATGACAATATGCTTCTGCTAAACTAAGCAGGGAATTCATCTTAGACTTATTCTCCTCATGTTTGAAAATGTTCACAACATTTGGATCTTTTGAGGTCAGCAGATACATATGCAGTCCTACAATTGCAGATGTATACATGTAATCAATTTTGAGGAGGCCCATACCTCCTTCAGAAGGGGGAATATATGTAGTCCTGGTATACACTGATTTTTATAAATTATTTGATAAGCATGAAGCATCCTTCTTGTTTTCCTGTCCAACCAATTCAACACCTTTTGGGGCCAATCACTCCAAAACTATATGTTAGGACAGGAAGAGCAAATTGGTTTATACCGTGGAGTTTGTTCCTAGCTGTCAGCACTGTTTTCAATATTAATTTATAGTCTTCTAAAGTATTCCTTACTGAAATTATATTCACATTTGTTCATGTTTTATTGTTGATCCTACATCAGCTCCCAAATATTTATACACCTCATCTTGCTCAAGTTCTTTTGTATCACACTCCTGTCCCAGGCTGATGTTTTGTTGGTGCTGCAACTTTCCTGCTCTAAAGGTTGCTTTTGCACATTTATCAAGACTAAAAGACATTCCCATATCATCTGAAAATGTTTTGACCACTTGCAGTCATGCTTTCAGTTCCTCATTTGATGAACTGCACAGTTTTAAGTAATCCACAAAAAGAAGATGAGAAGTCTTTACACTTTGTTGTTTTTTGGGAGCCAGGTTGTAGCCATGACCTAATCTGTTAAGCAGAGAGTTGAATAGGTTAAGGGTAAGACAAAAGAGCAGCGGTGACAGAGAGTCTTCCTGGAATATCCCCCTCTAAATTTTCATCTCTGGAATAATAATTTGTCCTTCATCATGGCTTAACTGCAAAGTGGTTTGCCACTGTTTCATGGATGCTGTAATGTAATCAGTGTAGGGTGTATCTTATACATTTTAAGCACTCTTTTATCCATGAATGTGTAATACTGTCAAATGCTTTTTTGTAGTCTATCTATGCCATACATAAATTCTTCTCCTTTTTACAGTTCTCCATTATGACTTTATTTTACAACAAAAGGTCCTTTGTTCCATATGACTTTCTTTTTTTACCCTTTTGTTCTATTGCCATGATTGAGTTTTCTTCTAAATGACTATAAACTCTTTCGGCATCAACTCCAATGTATAGTTTATATGTCGTTGGAAGGCAAATTATCAGTCTATAGATTTTAGAACAGCATGCAGGTTCACACTTAAGTAGGAGTATTGTTTTTCCTGTTGTTAACCAGGTTGGTGTCTGTTTGGGCTGTGCATATAAATAGTTCTTAATCCTGGCTAAATCTTCAGGTAAAGATGATAATACTTTTAGCCAGAAGTTAGGTACTGAATCTGGGCCTGGAGTTTTCCAATTGTGAACTTTTATTAACTTTATTTCAATCTCTCTGGTAGATACTTCATCCCATTTCATATCCTGCATATTTGAAATTCTTAATTTTTCCTTTACTTCTTCTATCCATTCAGCATTTTTGTAATGTTCCACAGGCTCTTCATAGATATTGCTGTAAAATGCATCTGTTTCTTCTTTTTTTGGTGGTGTTTCAATTCCTTTTGACTTGTTTCCCCAATTCTCTATAAAACTATTTTGGGACATCAATAAATTGCTTATTTTGTACTTTTCCTGTATATTTATCTGTATATCTTCTACTTGCTTTTGCCTGTGCTAATAGTTTTAGTTTATTATTTGCAATAGTGTACAATAGATCCTGATCTGCTCTGATATTGTGAATTGCTATTATCATGTCTATCTTTCTATGTAATCTTTGTTGATCATTTCCCTCTTCTACACTCTTCTAACAGTGACACTTCTTGTCTTAATTGCTTTATAGTTTCCGCTATTTTATACTTCCACAATGACATTTGATTCTGCCCCTTCCTTTCCCTTACTGCTCTGTGTTTTTGAGGTAAGACTTATCTGCTATTAATTTAGCTTCACAGTAATATATCCTATTTACTTCTGTTATATTGCATGAATCTCTATGAACAGTCTTAATTACAATGTTCATTTGTTTTATCAAACTTCAAATTTTTTGGGTTGACTTTCTGTAGTCTATTTCTTTTATTGATCTTAATATGTCTGTCCATCTCTATTAAATCAAGCAACTCCTCCCAAAGATCATTTTCTTCTCGGCTAGGGGCACATTATTTATTCTCCATTTCCTGCAGGCATTCTGCAGAAAGTTCCAGAGCATCTTCCTGTGCCACATTCTCTTCAGTTTTATCCTGTGTCATCCATTGCTCTTCACATGAGAACTCACTGGCCTATCTGTCCAGAACACTGACTGTGGCAGAGTTGACATAGTTTCATGTTCCTTCCCAAATGAACTTTTGTACTGGTTTCCTGTGGAAAGCTCTAAAATATCTTCATATGGTAACTGGTCAGATGTTTCCCACTCTACTGGTTTCTCCTTAATTTGGGGATCCATTGCTCCATCCTGCTGTGACATTATCAGTGTTAGATTTTCTGCACTAAATCATTCAAGTCACAAGTACTCCATTACCTCAGTTTCTATTTCTGTAACGTCTCCATTACTAATCCCCTTTTCTACTTTTCCTCTTTATTTTCTTATTTTTGTATTGTAAAATTTCCCATATCTGGATACCTTTGCCTGTATTTCTTTTCAAATATCTTTGGTGCTGCTCTTTTTGTGTTGGTTAGTTTTGCTTTCTCCTTTGCATAAATATTGCACCATATTAAATCTCTTTTTATTTCCCATGTCCATAGTTCTTCTTCAGGTGTCTCCTGCTCCTCCTGTTTCTCCTTACTTGGGGGACTCGTTGTCCCATCATGCTGTGATAGAACCTGTGTTAGACTTTCTACAATAAATCCTTCACTTGGGTATTCCATTACGTGAGCTTCTATTGTTTAACTTCTACTTTACTAACCTTCTGTTCTATGTTCCTTCTTTGTGATCTTATTTTTTGTATTGGGAAAAGTTCCATATCTGGATGCCTTTGCCCATATTTGTCTTCAAATATCTTTCAGGCTGCTTTTTGTATTGATTAATTTGGCTTTCTCCTTTGCATAAATATTGCACCATATCAGATCTCTCTTTCTTTCCCATCTCCATATTTCTTTTTATAAATCTCTAGGTTTTGTTTTTTATATTTTCTCACTTCCTGGTTGCTTCTTTTTCCAAATGGACCATAGTTTCTCGGTTGATATAATGTTTTTTTTTCATAAATCTGTTGTATAAATGAAAAAAAAAATATTTGAAGCTTCTGCCAGTTTTTCTTGTCCAAGTATTTTTCTTTCCTCTAATGTCTCTCTTAATCTTTTTGTATATCTTCTGTCTGGAAATTCTGGGCTCCTTGCATAATAGTGACAATACATACTTTCTTTGTTATCCTCAATAGTCCACTCTGTCATCTTTATGGCTCTTTTTTTGCCTATCAGTGTTTGTGATTTTCGTGAACTATTACTTCTCTCTACAACAGTGGGGAACATCCTCCCCCTGAGCCTGGCCTAGCCCCATTTTAGGATTGTTTTCATGTCTTGAGGATTCTATATTGTAATTGTTTCCATTCTTGGCATCAGTGTGTCTACGAGGACTGGACACTTTTTTATCATGGGTCTTGTGCACCCAGCCATCTGCTTTATATTTAACCTACTTCTGTCCATGATACATGCTATATAAAATACACTCTATATACCAGTGTTGTCTTGGTGAGATTTTGTAAAAAGCAAGGTACACCTCCTGAAAGTATTCAACAAGACTTGAGGATGAATTAAATTCCAGCAATACTACTCTCCTTAGCTTGCTGATTTATCATCTCTCCATTTGGACCCCACACATTTTTTTATTTGAAGCTTCTGACAGTTTATCTTGTGCAAGTATTTTTCTTCCCTGTAATTTCTCTCTTAATATTTTTGTACATCTTCTGTCTGGAAATTCTGGGCTTCTTGCATAATAATGTGGCATTTAAAATTTCCTGGTAGCATCTAGTGCCATCTTTTGCCTACTCTCTTCTCCCCCCTCTTACTTGGTCATGGTGGTATGCTACAGTTGAATCTTTATCAAATTAAAAATCTAAGAATGACCTGTGTTGCATACTGAAGCTTCAGAGAAGACAGCAACTCCCAGCTAGAACCTACAGCATGGAACATACCTCAGCCAGTTTGAAGCTCAATTACCCTTCTCAACAATGTCATACCAGCATGGCACCTACCAACTTTACCTTTAGTATTGTAACTCCTGGCTAGAACCTGTAGTGTGGAACATACCTTGGCTAGTCCAAAGCACAATAACCCTCCTCAACAACATCATACTGGTTTGGCAATCATCAACTTTACTTTTAATGTATGTTTAAATCCAGCCATTATTTTATGCTTAGCTGTTATTAACGGCTGCTGGCACACCACCGAGCCCTGTATACGTCTTCTCTTTCACTCTCATTCTGCTTTCTTGACTATTGGCTTTACTGCAATCTCAGTCTCTCTATAACACACTTAACTTAGCCCTCTAAGTTACCAGAAATATTGTACTTTTAAACAGAATGTAATGGAATGTTCCCTTGTCATTCCTAAGCATACTTATGTTTGCTTTTGGTGCATAGCTGCCTGGCTGATTATTTTTTTTTGACTCATAGTCTTTTGAGGCTACCTGGGCCAACTGAATCCACTCTCCTTCACTATGCTCAGGCTCATTCTGCTCCCCTACCCTACCCCAGTTCCCACCCCAATCAATTAATTTATAGTTATTATAACTCCTCCCCCTCATCAACACTAGCCAATAAGCTCTCAACTATTCAACTCCAACAATTTACACCTTTGAAGATTGCAAGTATTATACCTCAATTTCTCCATCCTCCTGTTGAATCTCTCCTAACATACTAAACTTTATTTCCTACTTTACTTCCACCTGCACTCTGTCTTACAGTGCTACTTACATAATTCTCCCCTCTCTTTTACTCTAACATTTACCTTTATGATATATCTTTTTCACTACATTTAAAACTCAACATTATGCTTTCAACCTCACACTGTATTATTTTTATAATATTTATAATATTCCTACTCACCTTCTTAGGCATATTGATTCAATCCACCTCCCTCAGGTGAATTTTAACTCATGTATCTGTAAAAACATCTACCCAGGCCATAACGCTTGATATCCACATAGACAGTTTCTCTAACATTTCAGCCACATTAACTTAACAATATTCACCTCACTGAAATCCAATTCCTTCCCACCACTAACAAAACCAAACATATACCTAACATAGTCTCCAAGCTTACCAATAAAGCTAGGCATCTTTTCCATCTAATAAACCATCTCTTCAAACTTTACCATTGTGGGGATATTTACTCCAATCCAGGGCATACACAGTCACCTATCTCCCATCAACCAACCACTACTAAAGATTTGCTACAAATAACACTAAACATTCATAGCATCTGCAATAAAATTACCAGATTTCACTCATGGCTTGCACACTACTCCTCTGATATAGTAGCAGTTACTAAAACCTGGTAAAACCTACATATTCTAGATACTGAAATAGTCCCTCCAGGATATAATATTCTAAGAAATGACAGAACCCATAAAAAAGCAGGTGATGTTGCACTAATCTATTGTAACACCTTTGTAATAACCCTGCTCTCCAAACCTGTACCATCTTTTGGTAATGCAGAACTTCTCTTAGCATCTCTACACATAAACAATTCTAAGAAAATATGCATTGGAGTAGCTTATATAGCCCCTGTTCAAAATATCTGAATACTAGAAGATACTCTCCATAGCCTAACTCCCCTCCAAATCAAAATGACTAAAATAAACTATGCCCCTTGGGTAACTAAAGCCACAAAACAAATATTACTGACCAAAGACTAAGCCTGAAAGAATGGCACAGAAATAAAAATGAAACCAGCCATCTTATATATAAACAGCTATGAAATAAAGCAAAAAAAAAGTCATTGCTGACAAAAAAAATATGTTTCTCAACAATTATCCAGCCAAAGCAATAATCCAAAAAAAAAAATGGAGACTATCTCAGAACTCCTTAGTCTTGGAACCTCACAAAATCCATCACCAGCCCCAGACAAAGAGCCATATCACATAGCTGACATGTTCAACTCCCACTTTGACAGTATACTTAAACTTGTCAATGGTTCTACACCTACTACAAACTCCAGCCTTATGGAAAATCTAATCTTAGCAGATTAAGTGAATAGGAACCCCAATACATAAACCTTCCCTCTCCATGGACCCTCTATAGCTAGCCCCACATATCCAATTTTCTCACTACAATCTGTACCTTCCTCACTAATACATAAGCAGCTTAGCAAACTAAAACATTGTTCCCTATCTGCTGATGCAATAGCCTACCCAGTTAGCATTCTAATTAATAGATCTATCTCAGAATCTGATGTTCCCAAACTCTATAAAAAATATGTCATAATCCACTTATATAAGGGTGGAAAAAACGATGAATTAACAAATGATTGACCCATCTCTATTCTCTCCCTGTTATCTAAAATATTGGAAAATTTCATACATACAACTACTAAAACTTCTTTCAGATAACAACCTCCTTGCACCTACCCAACAAGGTTTTCGGCCTGCACTACTATCCTTCACAGATAACATGAATAAAGCTATTGACACTGGTCAACTAACATCAGTAATCCTACTAGACCTATCAAAAGCCTTAAATACAGTGTCACATTATAAACTATTACAGCAATTGTCAACTCTAGGATGTTCTCAAACTACCCAAAGATGGTTCTCCAATTATTTAACAAATAGACAACAATGCATCAGGTGGAAAACTAGTCTGTCAAAATACCAATTTAATAGAACACGACTCACTCAAGGCTCTGTTCTTGGATCCTTGCTTTTCAACATTTTTATTAACTACCTTTATACTGCCTCCCTTCAAAGTATACTTATCCAATATGTTGACGACTCCACTGTTTTAACCTCCTCCAATAACTTTCAACATCTCCTAAAAATTACACAAGATGCCTTCACCTCTAATGAAACCTGATTAAATGAAGACCAATTACTACTTAATCCAAATAAAACCAAGCTTCTGTTGTTCTCACCAAAACATCTTTTACAGGATTTCAAAATATATTCACAAAATCACACAGAAATTTTAATTGTAACTCAGGCTAACCTATTGGGTACCATTATAGATGATAAACTTACCTTTGAACAACATATACTTAGTACTATTTAAAAAAAACTAATTTCAAACTAGATAAACTCTATAGACACAGTTTATGGACAATCCTACCAAAAAAAAAAAAACTTTCCAATACCTTTCTGCTTCCTTCCCTCCTCACTAACCTCTCTATGACCCTACAGAACAAGCTGCAATCATGTTATTATAAAATAACCAAATTTGCAACTGGCACACCTTACAGCATGCACCACTGTCATACTCTAAATGAACCGTAACAGGTACAAGCATGCAAAATCTGAAGGTAATGCTACTCAATGCTAGAAGTCTAAACCTCAAAATGCCCTCTCTCGAGGCACTTCTAAAAATGGAGAACATCGATATCTGTGCAGTAACTGAGACCTGGTTCAAGGCTCCACAGAGCACCCCTGCAATACCAGGCTACAACTCTTACCACACTTTTCGGCCACCAAACCAGGACCGAAACACTAAAGGTGGAGGAGTGTCAATATTCACCAAGGATATTCACACCACCAGGCTAGTTGGCCAACACAATGTGTCTGAAATTCTCCAAGTGCAACTAACACTAGGTAAGACTGCAATCCAAATTGTAGCTTGCTACAGATCCCCCGCCATACCCCAAGATTCTCACTACACCTTTCTAAACATACTGGAAAATATTAAGATAGAACCAAACACCCTAATACTGGGTGATTTTAACTACCCTGCCATTAACTGGGAAAACTACTCCTGTCCCAACCTTTGCGCAACGGTTCTTGGAATTCATAAATTCCAATGCCCTGGATCAACTAATCCATAGTCCCACCAGGGGCTCCAATATCCTAGACCTGGTCATTACCAACATGGGAAATCAATGCTCCATACCTATGGTCACCCCCTCGTTAGTCAGGTCTGACCATAAGCTAATCACCCTTAACATCCACATCCCACCCCACCCCCAGTAAAGAAACCACCATAAAAAACTTCTCCAAAGCCAACTTCATGCTACTCAAGTCAGAAGTGACAAACTTCATAACACCCATGCAGACAGGAACTGAAAGTTCAACTGCTGAATCCTACACTAAGGCACTGTACGAGCACATCCACTCATGCATGAATCATGCCATCCCAAATAGAACCAAAATGCTCTCATCCAAAAGGAAGCCAATCTGGTGGTCCCCTGCCATAAACAAACTTTACAACAAAAGGAAGAAACTGTTGCAGAAAGAGGAAAATCCCAGGATGCAAAAAACTCCCTTACTAGCCTCAGTAAGAAACTGAGATGCCTCATAAAATCCTCCAAAGCTAGTTACGAAAATAAAATTGCCAAAGATTCCAAAGACAACCACAAAGCATTCTATAACTATGTCAAGAATCTAAATGGCAATGCTCAGATCTGCTCTGAGCTAAAACAGAATGGCATTAAATATACTTATCCAAAGGATATTGCCAATATCCTGGCAGATCGATTCAGTGCCAACTTCACCCCCCCTCTCACCCCCTAAATGGCCCATCTCAATACTGGAAGATTGCCAAATTCCAGTAATAATGGCCACACAGGTACAAAACGCACTCTCTAAAGCCAAGAATACAGCATCCATGGGACCAGATGACATCCCGGGCTGTGTACTACATGAACTACAATATGAACTGGCACCTCACCTAAGTGTCATGTTTAATCATAGCCTCACCACAGGTTTCGTGCCCATTGAGTGGCGCAGAGCTACAGTTATCCCAATCTACAAGGGGGGATCCACCTTGGATCCTGGAAACTACCGTCCCATCAGTCTGACAAGCCTTATCTGCAAGGCCATGGAGCGTATTATCATGGAACTTATAAACAAAGACATTGGCAACCTTCAAACACTGGACCCCACCCAGTTTGGGTTTGTGAAGGGCCGATCTTGTCTCCTGAACCTGATTGACTTCTTTGAATCAGTCTCCAGAGCCATGGACAAGGGTAAGGTGGTCCACACAGCCTATCTAGACCTTGCCAAGGCCTTTGACACCATCCCCCACTCTGGAGTCATAGATAAACTTACTAAGTTGGGCATTAATCCCTATGTCACCCAATGGGTTGCTAAATGGCTTACTGATAGAACCCACACTGTAAAAGTAGCCGACTCCAAATCCAGCTCCAGACAAGTGACAAGTGGAGTACCTCAGGGTTCAGTCCTGGGGCCGCTCTTGTTTGGCATCTACTTCTCTGAAGTACAGGTCAACACTAAGGGACTCTGGCTAACAAAGTTTGCAGATGACTGCAAGCTGGGAGCCATTACTGAATCCCCAAATGATGTGGATACTCTACAAAAGGGCCTTACAGAAACAGATGCTTGGTGCCAGAGCCATGGGCTCAAGCTCAATGCCAAGAAATGTATTGTTATCCCCTTTGGGAAAAAACATGTATCCATGAATTACCATATAGGTGGCAGTACACTAAACACAGAAAGTGTGATAAGAGACTTAGGGACACAGGTGGACAGTGGTCTCACCTTCGATAACCACATCGCCACAACAGTCAGGAAATCCTTCTATGTGGCACACCTCATCACAAAGGGCTTTTCATCCAGAAAGAAGGAAGTCATTGTCCCACTGTACTCATCCCTCATTAGACCCATTATAGAATACAACGCCCAATTTGGTATGTACCTCTCAAGACATCTGCAACAACTGGAAAGGCCTCAGGAATACCTCACTAAAAGAATCACAGGCCTAAAGCAGATGCCCTACACTGACCGCCTTAAAAAACTCCAGCTATACTCTGTCGCATATCGTCTACTCAGAGGCGATCTCTGCTTAACATACAAGGCCATGTCAAACCCAGAGCTGTTGGACATGCTACACTTAAAGAAATCCCAATCCCTCAGAGCTACATGCTCCAGGGATCTAAACCTTGTCATCACAATAAACAAAACATGCTGGAGGGATAGGTTCCTGACCCAGAGACTCCCCAGACTCTGGAATAGATTGCCCATACATGTCAAGCAGAGTGCCTCTTTGGACCTCTTCAAGAGGAACCTTGACAACTGGATGGGAGAAAGGAAATTCACCCCAGGGATCATGTCAGTCACCCTGCTAGACAGGGGTCCAGGAAAGTAAATAATGTGGGAAGAAATAGCCAGGGAATTGTTATGGCTAGGCTTGTATAGGCCCTAGGGCTGATAGTCTAGTACCAACCTATGAACCTATGAACCTATGAACCTATAAACCAGCTAAAATTCCCCCATTACCTTAACTTTGTACAGCCATCTCTTGCTCACAAAACAATTTACAAACCAGACTGCTGTCCTGCCTTAAACCTATCTTACAGCTCTACATCCCCTCCTGAAATCTTCATTCCACAGATCAGCAGCTTTTAAATGTGCACAAACGTAACAAAAGAGCTGGTCACAGCCTCTACTGCTATGCCATTGCAAGACTATGGAATGCCCTACCTCCATAGATGAGTGCCTTAGATTCCTTTACGACTCACAAAATTACACTAAAGAATCACTTTCTCAACTCCTGCGTATGCCCTTGCTGTAAGTCTACCATAACTAATCTATGTCCTCTGACTTTCTCTTACCCTTTTATAATTTATCTCATCATGGAGTCCCCACTAATTATCACATTAATAACAATGCACTAACCATGCAATCAGTCATGAGAGACTGAGCACCCAGGTTAATAGCAACCTGATTTTTGACCACCATATTGCCTCCATTGTACGGAAGACTTTCTACATGGCCCACCTCATAAGTAAGGGCATTTTATCCAGAAACAAGGAGGTCATAACATCCCTGTACTCACCCCTTATCAGACACATTATTGAGTACAATGCACCCTTCGGCATGTACCTTGCCAAGCACATGCAGCAGCTGGAGAGCCACAGAGGATCCTGACCAGGAAAATCAAGGGTCTCAAACATCTATCCTATACAGATAGTCTAAAAGCCATGTCCCTCTACTCAGTCTCATACAGCCTGCTCAGAGGTGACCTGTGTCTGTCATACAAGGCCATCTCAGAGCCAGCCTTGATGGAGTTGCTAAATATCCATAAGTCAAACTCCACTTCTACAACCCAACCACGAGGCCACAACCTGGTCTGTGACATTAATAGAACTGTTGGCAGGATAGATTTGTATCCCAATGGCTCCCCCATCTATGGAATAGACTCCCTCTCTGTGTCAAGCAGAGTATCTCTGTAGCCCTCTTTAAGAGGAACCTGGACAACTGGATGGGAAACATAAAATATACCCCTGGGATCCCACCTGTGTCCCTGCTGGACAGGGGAAACAGGTGCTGACTTTGTGGGAACATGGGAAAAATTCTTGTCTAGGCTTTTAAGGGTCTCTGGGCCAATAGCCTAGTATCATCCTATGAACCTATAAACCTATCAGCTATCTCCCTATCCCATCACCTGGAATTGTGTACTTCTCTATTTCTTTCTAATTCCTGCTTTCTGTTTCTCCTGAACTACTTCAAATATAACTTCCTATCTTATTCTACTATACCTGCTTCTTTGACAAATCTCTCACTACATTTTTCTCCTATAACCATCAGTATATCTATCAACTTAACCTCCCTAACTTTTCTCACTCCAATACCCTCCTAGATCTCTTTCAATAGCTATCCACATGTACCTCCTTACCTTCACATCCTCTCCTTCAAAAGTCCCTTACTTCTACTACTATCCTTACACAATCATTTTCTCTTCCCCGTGCCTTACTTTCATCATTACTTAACTTCTATCCTTATACGCTCAAAGCAAAACTAATATATATCACGACTTTTGTAGAACTAAATCTGCTCTGGCAGTAATGCTCATCTCAAAACTAGAATGCTAGACTGAAATTCATGTATTATGGTTTTGTAAACATACTCACAAGCTTTGGTGCTCATTAAAAGTGCATTTGCAAAAAAATGGGATATCCTAAATCGACTCTTTGTTGAGAGTTCGCGATTCTCCATATTACAGACCTCAACCTCTCGAAACTACATTATCATATCTTAATCACTCGTTGCCTACTACTCAAGCTCTTTATTATTAAAAATTGGCTGGATCATACCAACCTTTCCTGGAATGGGTTTAGGAATTTAGCAATCAAATTCATATCTTCTCAAAAACTCATTATTAGAAACATAAATAAACAAACTTACTACCAGACATTTTGGAATCTTGTATTTGAACACATCCTTCAAGACTGAGCCTAGAGCTTAAATGACGAGTCAACAGAGATTTTATATACTTGTAGAGATCCTCTGCTAATCATTGCCTCATGTCTACCTTTAGTAAATTCCTTCTCTACTAATACACATCTCTGACCTCGATAGGAGGCCAACCTGGTTATGTCTGTACTCTAAGACTCCTTTTACCCTTAGGTTTTAGTAGCACTGTTTGTATATAGTGTATATAGTTTTCATAGATAGATGGTTTATTTATAGGAATGGTATAAGAATTACATTTGTAATTGCACTGCTCTATGTGAATGTCAGTCTATACTTTGTTTGTTGTTCCTGCTACAGAAAAATAATAAAAATTTAATTGGAAAAAAAAGAATTCTAGACTGAAAGTCTGTAATTTTTTGCAAATGTTATTTATTTTCATGGCAAATTGTGTTATGTCTAGAGATGTAGGTATGCTTATGTTAACTGTAAAAACTACTGATGTTTTCATTTGTATTAGGACCCATATAATATTTAGCTATAACTGTTAAATCCTTTATATATGTGTTGTTTTTGGAGCTTTTCTCCCCAGGCCTCCAACGACAATGGGTTCCTGACCCAGTCAGACATTCCCAGTCACCAAATGTCAATAAATAGCAACAATACGTGATTTGTTTCTTATCCTCAGTAGTCCACTCTATTGTCTTTATGGCTCTTTTTTTGGCCTATCAGTTTTTCTGATTTTTGTGGACTACTGCTTCCTTCTACAATGGAAGGGGGCATCCTCCCCCTGAGCCTGGCCTAGCCCCATTGTAGGAATGTTTCCATGTCTTGAGGATTCCTTACTGTCATTTTTCTAGTCCTGGTACCAGGGTACCTACCAGAATTGGACATTTTCTATCCTGGGTTTTGTGCACCCAGCTATCATTTTTATTTTTAACCTACTTCTGTCCATGATATATGCCATATAAAATACAATCTATATATACGCGTCATCTTGGTGAGATTTTATGAAAAACAGGGTCCACCTCATGAAGGTACTCATCAAGACTTGAGGATGAATCCAAGTCCAGCAGCACTACTCTCCTTTGCTTGCTGATTTATCATGTCTCCATTCTGACCTCTGGATGTGTGATTGCTAAATCTGTTATGGGGTGATGCACATGTCAAATATCTGCAGAGTCAGTCTGTAATACAATCAAACACACACACACACACACACACACACACACACACACACACACACACACACACACACACACACACACACACACACACACACACACACACACACACACACACACACACATTCACATACACCAAATATCTTCCATCGCATAGATAAAGCAATTTTTGCTTAAATGGTATAATAATGATTAGGATTTTGTGTGCTCTTGACCATTAGCCAAGTAATGCCTTCTGACCCTCTGAAGATTACACATTATCAATGTTGTTGTCATCCACATGTGCTATATTTAGGTGTGGCTTTACTGTAGCCCTACAACAGTGTATCCCAATCTGTGATTTGAGCTGCTGTATTGATGGCCACTGCTGCCATCTGGTTACATGTTCCTTCCATAACAGCTGCAGTAATATGCTTCCTGAGGACTGTTGACATGGGATGCTGCTATGTATATTGCTGTATTACTAAGGCATGTGTTCTAACAGTGGAGTATATCAACATTCTACAATGTTCTCATTCAACCATCACAGTGATGACTGCACCATGACAAAGGTGTGCATGTGTGTACCTACCATCTGGAAATGTTATCTGACATATAGCAATATTACATCATACTGATTACATGAGCACATATGACTGGGTTCATCCAAATGTTGCAATGCTTTTATATACACAAACATATGGCATGTTCAGATTCACTTGCAACCTTGGGGAATTAATTGTATGCACAATAGTGCTGTTATTTCATGAGGGTCATTCAGGTGTTCTACAGCAGCATTGTGGGACTGTCATAATTTGTGTCATTAAATGATCTGCATGAATTGCATCCACCTCAGGTGTAATATGGGCATATATGGTGTCAGGGCTGTCACCCGCACATTTCCACAGATAAGCATATAAGGATATGATGTACAACTTATGTAATGACATGAACTAGGTTAACTTGTACAACTGAGTTAGCAGTTTCACTGTTTTGCATGTGATTCATACCCAACATTGCAGAAAAGGGTAAAGTCCCAAGACTGGAAAAATTCCCTTGTAAGCCTCAGCAAAAAACTGAGATCCCTCATCAAATCCTCCAAAGCTATGTATACAAACAAAATTGCTACAGATGCTAAAGATAACCACAAGGCACTCTTTAGCTATGCCAAGAATCTTCATAACAATATGCAGATGTGCTCTGAGCTAAAACAGCACCACTTATACTGAACCAACAGATATTGCCAATATCTTGGATGACAGGTTTAGTGCAAACTTTACCCGCCCTTCACCCCCTAAAGGGCCCAGCCCAATACCCGAGGAATGCCATATCCCTAATATCACAGCTGAACAAGTAGAAGCCGCACTATCCAAAGCCAAAAATACAGCTTCCATGGGAGCTGATAATATACCTGGCTGTGTTCTGCATGAATTACAAAGGGAACTGGCACCACAAGTGTGTGCCTTGTTCAACCACAGCCTCAATTCATGTTTTGTTCCCACTGAATGGTGCACCACTGCAGTCGTTCCACTCCACAAAGGGGGAGTGACTATTGACCCTGGAAACTACTGCCCCATCAGTCTGACAAGCCTGATCTGTAAGGCCATGGAGCACATTATTATGGACCTCATAAATAGGGATATAGGGAACCTTTAAACCCTGGATCCCTCAAAGTTTGGGTTTGTGAAGGGCAGATCATGTCTGCTCAACCTGATAGACTTCTTTGAATCTGTCACCAGAGCGGTCGATGAAGGCAAGGTAGTCCATAGAGCCTACCTAAATCTAGCCAAGGCCTTTGACATCATCCCCCACTCAGGGATCATTGACAGACTCACTAACCTAGGCATAAACCCCTATGTCATAAGATGGGTTGCCAACTGGCTCACAGACAGAACCCACACGGTGAAAGTAGCAGACTCTAAATCCAACTACCGGGTAGTTACAAGTGAAGTGCCACAGGGATCTGTCCTGGGTCCTTTCCTGTTTGGTATCTACTTCTCTGAAGTTCAGTCCAACACCAAGGGACTCTGGTTAACTAAATTCGCAGATGACTGCAAACTGGGAGCTATTATTGACTCTCAAGCTGATGTAGACATCCTACAAAAAGGCCTCACAGACACCAATTACTGGTGCCAGAACCATGGTCATAAGCACAATGCTAAAAAGTGCATTGACATCCGTTTCATGAAAAACGTGGTGCCCATGAACTACCATATCAACGGTAACCCACTCAACTCCCAAAGTGTGATAAGAGATCTAGGGACACAGGTAGATAACAACCTCTCCTTCGTCAACCATGTTGGCACTGTAGTTGGAAAGTCCTTCTGTGCGGCACACCTCATTACAAAAGGTTTCTCATCCAGGAGGAAAGAAGTCATAATCCCTCTCTACTCATCCCTCATTAGACCCATTATTGAGTACAATACCCCCATTCACTAGATATCTACAACAACTGGAAAGGCCACAGAAATTCCTCACAATGAGGATCCTAAGACTCAAACACATGCCCTGTACAGACAGACTCAAAAATTTCCAGCTTTATTCTGTCTCATATTGCCTCCTTAGAGGTGATCTCTGCTTGGCATACAAAGCCATGTCTGACCCAGTGTTGCTAGACATGCTTCATCTGAAAAAGTCTCAATCCCTCCACACCACATGCTCCAAAGACCTCAGTCTCATCACCACAATAAACAGAACCTGCTGGAGGGAGAGGTTCCTAACCCAGAGACTTCCCATACTCTGGAATAGACTCCCCATTCATGTCAAGCAGAGCACTTCACTTGCCCACTTCATGAAAAATCTTGACGAGTGGATGGGTAACAGAAAATTCACCTGGGGATAACTTGAACAGCCTTGCTTGATAGGGGCACAGGAAACTAACGTCCAGCTACAGGATGACTGGGAATATTCTTAGGCTAGACTTGTGTTGGCCCTAGGGCCATTAGTCTGGTACTCACCTATGACCCTATGAACCTATGAACCTATGAACCTATGGAGGTGATGTTACAAAGCATTTTGTAACAATGTCTGAAAGCTTAAGGGGAACACTCAGCTATGCACAGACCTGATAGTGGATGGCAGCACCCATACTCAACCAGAGGAAATAGACAACCTGCTAGCTGACAGATTTGGATCAAACATCAATCCCCTGTCTCCTCCGGTCATCAACCAAAGTATACCTGACACCATTCCTCAGCCTATTTTCTCATGACAGCAGGTCATCTCTGCCCTCTCTAAGGCTAAAAACACACCATTAATGGGCTCTGACTCCATCCCTGGTTGACTGTGAAATTACTTCAAACCTGAGCTAACAGACACACTTGGATCCCTATTTAAGCATAGCCTCCAGACTGGCTATGATCTAGCTGAATTGTGGACAGCAACAGTCATCCCTCTGCACAAGTAGGATCATCAATATACATAGGGGATAATAGACACATACACCTGAATAGCCTCATCAGAAAGGCCATGGAAATATTCATCATGGACCTTATCAACAAGGACATAGTTAATCTTCCATTTCTGGAACCAACTCAGTTTGGATTTGTTAACTGTAGATTTATTTATTTATTTATTTCCAGTTTGATGACTGGGGAGGTCCACTGGGCTCAAGGAGCCTGTTTTCAGTGGAGGCCCAGGGAGAAAAGGCAAACAGGCAAAAAAGTAATATTACATAGTACAACTTAGTAACAATAGGCAAAAAAGTAATATTACATAGTACAACTTAGTAACAATAGGCAAAAAAGTAATATTACATAGTACAACTTAGTAACAATAGGCAAAAAAGTAATATTACATAGTACAACTTAGTAACAATAGGCAAAAAAGTAATATTACATAGTACAACTTAGTAACAATAGGCAAAAGTAATATTACATAGTACAACTTAGTAACAATAGGCAAAAAAGTAATATTACATAGTACAACTTAGTAACAATAGGCAAAAAAGTAATATTACATAGTACAACTTAGTAACAATAGGCAAAAAAGTAATATTACATAGTACAACTTAGTAACAATAGGCAAAAAAGTAATATTACATAGTACAACTTAGTAACAATAGGCAAAAAAGTAATATTACATAGTACAACTTAGTAGGGTACAATCCAAAAAATAGTGAAACATGGATTACATACATACATATACACTAGAGTAGGGACAAGTTGTACAGAGGATTAGTTGCAGTGATGTGCAAGGTTATAAATAACAATTGTAATACATTTGAATGTAGTTATTCATTTGAACATAGTTATAAACTGACATTTGTAAAAAGAATTTGCATTGAGGGGGTGAGTATAGGTGGAAAGGACATTATTTAAAAAGTATAGAATTGAGACAGACAGTTAAGAACTAGAAAAGGTGGGTGCATACATCACCAATTAGGATACGAGGTATGGATGTTTTTAGTTAAATAGCATCAAACTTTATGAGTTGCTACTAGAGAGAATCATCCCCAGACAGAGGAAAGAGAGGACAGTTAGTAAACTATTTACAATATATACATTTAAGATATAGATGTTACATTATGTTATATTCAGAGTGAGGCTACTGTTTTAGGTAATCAGTATGGAGTAGATTAACTGCGGTGGTGGTGCTGTGGTAGCGTTGTTGCCTCACAGTAAGATGTTGCTCCGTTCGATTCTCAGTTAGACTGTTTTCTGTGCGGCGACATGCATGAATGGGCGTTCCTTCGTTGAAGGTTGTGTGTCAGGCCCTGCAAGTCGGCATGTAAAAATCTACTGCCAATCATTAGCAGACCGGAGTTCCACTGTGGTAACCCCTAACTGGGAAAAGCCGAAAGACACAACAAGTATGGAGTAGATTAACTTGTAGTAGGGACATTAGCAGGCTAGGTGGGTTGAGTGCAATTGCATTTCTAGTTTTGGGTGAGATGGGAATGGAGCTGAGTTTTGAAGTTTTCAAAGTTTTCTGAAGTTGTTAGAGTGGGAGGGAGGGAATTTCATTTTTGTTTGCTAGGGAAAATGATAGGACAAGTTGACCAGCAGGACGGTTTGGTTTGTCTATAGAAAGTAAATTTTGGTGGACATGCCTGTTAAATTTGTCTGACTTATTTCAGAAGGTCACCAAGGCCATGGATGAGGGAAATACTGTACATACCATCTGACTTGACCTGGACAAGGCATTTGACACAATTCCCCACTCAAATATTACACACAAACTCTCTCAACTGGGCATAAACCCCTGTGTCACCAGGTGGGTAGCCAAATGGCTCATCAACAGGACACATACTGTCAAAGTGAGTGAATTCACCTCTACCAAGAGTCAAGTCAACAGGGGTGGACCACAATGTTCTGCACTAGGCTTTTTTCTGCTCAGTAATTATTTCTCAGAAGTCAGTGCAAACATACACAGTCTTTGCCTGACCAAGTTTGTGAATGACTGTAAACTGAGGACAATCACTGAATGCACGAACAATACAGATATACTGCAGGAAGGATTAAAGCACACAAATGACTGTTGCCATAGCCATGGAGAGAAAATAAATAAAAAAAATAATAATAATAATCATTCCCTTTTGTAAAGCAAATACCATACCCAATTACAATATAGACAGCACCCCCCCTAAGAGTAGACCCAGTGATATGTGATCTAGGTACTGAAATTGATACAAATCTGAACTTCAACCACCCTTTGTCCACGATGTTAAGAAAGTCCTTCTATGTGGAAAAACTCATAAGTAAGGTCATGGCACCCAGATCAAAAGACATAATTCCTTTGTTCTAGGGTGTCATCACATAAATAATTGAGAACAATGCACCGTTTGGCATGTGTCTCACAAGACATCTGCAACAGCTGAGGAAATCCAGAGTTTTCTCACCAGGAAGCTACAGATTATAAAAACAAGTCCTACATGGAAAGTTTGAAAGCACTATCACTGTATTCTGTTTCCTACAGACTACTAAGTTATGACCTGTGGCTGGCATACAGGGCAGTGTCCAATCCAACCCTGATGGAAATGTTACATATTTGTACATCAAACTGCATGACAGTGCTCATTCCAAGGATCTTAACCTAATCAATGACATAGCAAATCATGTTAGATAGATACAGCCCTCAGAGACTTCACTTTCTCTGGAAAAAGCTTCCCGTTCACATAAAGTAAAGCTTTTCACTGACCCTTTTCAAGCACAACCTAGATCAATGGACATGTAATTGTAAATTTACTCCTGTCTGGTGTCCATGACTCTCATGGACAGAGGCAGTTGGTGTTACATACAGGCACAGGCTCATACCTCTGTGAACTTTGTTCACCTAGCTATTGGAAATTGTTACACTCGGGTTAAATCTGGATAGGCTTGTTGGACCATTAGCCTAGTAGTCTCCTATGAACATATGAACATATGAAGTGCAATTGTAGCCTATGTACACCTATAGTGTGACTGTACTACAGCATACACATACCACTACTTGATAATTTGCATGAACACATATGGACGTATATCAGGATTTAATGGCGGTGTAACATTTTGACTGCCAATGTCAGGGGGTCAGTGATCGTGTGGCACATGTGCTGAGGTTTGACATGTACTTATACAGCGTGGTCCATGTATTGTGTGGTATGTGTACAATATTACAGTGACAGCTTCATCGATCATTAATGCTTGACTTTGCACTGCTTTACTTTCTGTGCACATGTGCATAATTGATGAATTGCCATCGTTCTCACATACTAATGTACCATTCATTATATTGGATCATGTCTTAATTCATACATCAGTTGCAGATGCTTCAGACAATATCCATTGGTATTACATGTGTCAAATACATGCAATGCCTAGCTTTGCTTAGGGAATCCATTCAGAATAATGTGGTGTTTCTATAGATGGATATCCGTACAGCCAATACCTATGTCAGCCAGGGATGTTTTAGTCAATTTAACACATTTGCCACAGTGAGCTCTCACACATCTGGTAGGCCATGCACAGCCATTTTTTTAGGATGTATACCCATTAGGATTTAACGCAGACGTCTTTCAAGGTGTTCTACTAGATGCCTGTGTGATACATCTTTCTGTGTTGTACCCAGTAAATAAAAAACTCATTGATGACATCTGATCCATGATCAGAGAGACACAAACAATCTAAAATCTTTGCACTTCATATAGCTTTAACTGATCCCATGTTAGAAATGTGTAGCAGTGCAAAGCGCTTAATGTTATGCTACTGACTTGTGCTGGAAGTGTACACAAATTTACATATCCTATTTTGGGGACAGTTTACTATGACTTCTTCCTTCATATATAGATAGCACAATATGCACTGCTGTTTACACCTCCTGAGCAAGTATATTAAGATATAAACACACATTATAGTATATATGTGATGGTCACAGAAGGCCTCTTCTTTATTCATTGCTATCATATATGCCTGTGCCATACCGCTCAACTGTCCAAATTTTTGCCTCATATTTTTACTCTGTTCCTCATAAAAGTTTGGTTTTCTGGTAAATTAATGGCAAATTGTTGAGGACTGAAGTCAGAAAATATTGATTCATATATGAATTTCAAACTTCCTACTCTTCAGAAAATTCATTCTAATGCAAAGCCTGCTATTCTATTAACTTTCTAAGTCAGTAAAAGCAATATCTAAATTTTGTCCATATTTCTGGGCCTTTGTCACGCCATTATTTATGTCCTTGTCCAAATTTCTTGCTCTAAAAAGTTGAGAAGTATGGTATTTGCCCATTTTCATGAGCACACTTAATCTGCCCAGGTATTTGACCTTCCCATTTAACCCCCCCCCCATTATTGTACGAATTAATATTTTTTATTGTGCATTACATTGAGTACACATTTCTTGACTACATTACTGCTGCTGGTATTCCAGTTCAGCCTTTGCCTTTATTTCCCACAATATTTCCATGTATGTGGTAAGAACTTGCTTAGCATCTGCTAATAGTCTTGTATGTGACAAGCTTGTTGCTGTCTTGGAGTGCTGCTTATAGCCTCTTAACAGACTTGCATTTTACTTGAATCATTTATCCACCCTCTGTTGCACAGAGCTGTCCCTTCTATTTTGTACAAGTCCAAGTTCAATTTTTGCATTCTTCTTCATATGTGAGAGGCGCACTTGTCTTTTATTTTATACTTCTTAACCAGATGAGCCTATGAAAAAGAAAGGGTTTCTTTCAGAGGTGACCAGAGAGCACTCTCTGGTTAAATGACTTGCTCAGAGTAATATAACTGGCAAGTTGAGGTGGAAAGACTCAAACACTGTACCTCAGGTACATGAGCACCTTATAATAGCTCTACACATTAATCCTCAACCTACCAGATGTTATCTTTCCTACTGAGAACACTTTCTCCCCTGTTAAGATCTTTAATAACAGTACTGTTTAGTCAGAGGTATATGTAAAAATAACGTGTCAGTTCTCTTGCATAAACATTGGAGACAAAGTAAATCCTATAATCAAATCCACATATGGAGCATTAGCACAGCTTGATTTGTGCGAACGGGTAGCTGCCCCGGGCACAAGGTGTTGCCATTTCACACACACACACACACACACACACACACACACACACACACACACACACACACACACACACACACACACACACACACATACACACTCACACATAAAAAACAAATGAAGTATCAAACAGCTTTAAAAATTGTTCATTCATCAGAAGGACACTTGGCTTCTGAACTCTGTCTGTGTAGCAGTGCCAGGTGGTTCACAACATTCACAGCTGTAAAAGCTAAAAAACTTTGGACTGATACACTTTTCTAACATGAGATCAGCTAAAGCTCTATGAAGAGATTTCAGAATGTGTGCATGTCTCTCTGATCATGGAATAGTTGTAAATGGATATCTGCCCACATGAGAACAAAAGAACTTAGGAACCAAGTTATTATTGAGATCATACGATTCCCAGCCTTATATGCCCTTATGTAAACTCAGTTAAAAGGTATTGCCATAGGTCTACTTAACATCATTGGACAGCCATAACATCGACACACATATGGCCGAGATGACAATATGAAAACATTAAAACACCTACCCTAAATAAAATACAAAAATACTTTTTTTTGCGTAGCCTCCCTGCACCCCTCACATGGGGGGCTGTGCCCCCCATACTGCTTGTTACTTAAATATACTCTGAGACTGCACTTACATTAAAGTGAATGGCAAGTTTTCCCTAATTCAATCTCCATGCAAACCGTTCAAAGTTTTGATGTTTCAATGTTGTAATCTCGACCATATGCATGTTGGCTTTATGGCCATTCGATGATCTGAAAGGGACCCATTGGCATCCTCACTCAGTAGTCTTCATCTACCAAATTCCTCATGAGGAGTGTTGTAACATTTGTGACTACAACATACAACTTATTTATAATACGGCACCCAATCATTATTCATTATCCTCTACTTTCTAATCAACTTAACATTGCTGAACAACAATATTATCATCCAATCACTGCAAATTCCATTTATAGGAGCATGTGTATATATATACACACACACACACACACACACACACACACACACACACACACACACACACACACACACACACACATACATATAATTGACAATAAAATTGGTCAACAGCAAACTAAACAATTTTTTAAATGTCGTACTAAAAAAAAAGTTTTAGTCAAAATAGAACATTTTGTTATTCAATGAGTTAGCACATTCATCTTTTTACTTTTAAGAATTCATCAGACTAAATAACTCCAATATAAAGCTCATGAAATAATCCTACCACATACATCACATGACTTATATAATGTAATCATTTTAATGCTTTAAAACCCCACATTTCAATACACATTTAAAATTAACTATATCATTAATTCATGGTGCATTATATGCATTTAATAAAATCTGCCACCTTAATGCTTTTAACTCTAATGCTGTTTCAATATCACCACTACAACCCCTCAACATATATAGTATTAGTCTCATTTCTAACTTTTTTGCATATATATATATATATATATATATATATATATATCTTACATATGCTTATATTTTCTTATTTACATGTAAAATAACCTGGACTAACATAACTCCTATTAGCAGAACTACAAAAAATGGGGGGTCCATCAGCGCAATATCTACAATATAGAATATTAACATTTATATGTTCCTTTCTTCATTATATAATTTAAAACATTATTTTCAGCTTTATTAAACACATATTTTTAAATGATGACTTCTTTTATTAACAAGACACAGAACTTCACCTATACTTCTTAAAACATTAGGGTATCCTTTAAACATTTTCCAGTTATCCTTAATAATGTATTTTATTGAATATCAATCAATCATAAAAGGTAACAACATAGCCTTACTTTTATCTGTCTGTAATGCACTATGCCATCTCATGGGCAGACTAAAGTACTCTCTTTAAAATTTTCAATTACACCCTTTTTGTTCATTCTTTCTTTTATTTTTAATGTTATTCTCCATTTCCACAATAATATTATTTGGTTAACCTTATTTTTACAAATGTACTAAATTTAGCTCTTTTAAAAAACAACTATCTTCTTTAGTATATCTGTTTAATATCTATACATTCACAACAAGATGCTTTATATATGTAGGGTACATATTTGTGTTTTCCTTTTTCTGAATTTTTGTTGCCAAAACTCCGTCTTTCTTAAATTAGGAAATCTAAATATTTAATCATATTTATATTACTATTACATGTAAAAGACAAAAAAGAAGCACATGATTCTAAAATCTCAATAAATAAATTTAATTCACTAACTAAACCATCCCAAGTCATCATCAATAAAAAGGCCATGAAATATTACTTTCTTAAATTCACCTCTTTTGTACATCATTGATTCTTACCAATATGCCATTACCAGATTAACAAAACTGGATGCCATTACAGTGGCCATAGCTACTCCTGTTAATTGTTTATAATATTCAGACGCTCTAGCTGTGAATCGAACCGGACAGCGGAAGTGGAGATAATCAGTCTATATTTGGAGGAAAGGTGAGGGGCATCATTAAATAGGTTTTGTGTGATGTATTGAGAGTGTAGGGAGGAAGTATAAATAAGTGATTGGGGCAGAGTTGGATAGATGCTGAGAACTATTATAGAGTCATGATAGGATGACAGATGGCCCAGCAGGAAAAGAAGAAACTCGGATAATCTGAGGAGTAGCATGATCTGGATGTTATTGTAGGCAGGTAATTTATTCTGGTTCGATTCTCAGCTAGAGAGTCTTCTGCGTGGAGACAGGCGTGAATGGGCATACCTTCGTTGAAGGTTGTGCATCAGGGCTGGTAACTCGGCACATAAAAATCAACTCCCATTCATTAGCGGACCGGAGTTCTGCTGTGGCGACCCCTAACCGGGAAAAGCCGAAAGACACAAACATTTATGTATTTGCATTTGTTGACTGGGAGAGTCCACTGGGTCATAGCAACTCATTTTCAGTAGAGGCATGGGGAGAAAAGCTCCACAAGAAGTTGCATTAATAATAATAGTGAAAGAGAGGTTATATAATAGACAAAATTCAGAGTCAGAAACTTTAAAGTAACATTATAGTAAGCCATAGGCTTTCATGTGTAACATTCATTGCAAAAGAAAATAAAGAAAAATGAGAGGTTACATATTTACAGAAGTATTCAGTATAGAAAACATTATAGAAAGCTATAGGCTTTCATGTGTAACATTCATTGCAAAAGAAAGGGAGGTTACCTAGTAGATAGGTAATCAATATATACACATTTAAAACAATTCTGGCAAAGAAAATACACATTCGGTAGTAATGTATCTTTTGAGTATTCTGTGAAAAAAGAAAACATTTTTAGAACATTCACAGAGGGGGTATAGGATCATATGAGTTGGGGGTGCTTAGGTATAGGGGAAGTAGGGATCAAGAAGGAAAAAGAAGTTGCAGGAGAGTAGAATATTTAGCAGTTTTGGAGTCTGAAAGTTAAAAGAGGGTAAATAGGAAAACATATTTTCTATGAAGGAAGAGAGTTAGATCATCCTACTATCTTCACTGGAATGTAAAGAATGCCGGGGTTTTAAAGGCTAGGCAGTGAGGACGTAGTTAAAATAGGAAGAAGTGAGGGTTATTTGGGAAAAGTAAAGACACAATGTAGAGTAGTTGCTTGCTATTAGGCAGGAGTATAACTATGAATGGATATAGTGCAAAGCAGTATGGGAGAGAAAAAGATAGTTTGGAATGGTGTTAAAAGATTAAATGGAAGTTTTGAATTTGGTAAATAAAAGGAGTGTTTGCATAATAGTGTTAAGGTTGTCTGGGGAGGTTTAAGGAATAAGAGTTACAAGTGAACTGTGTATGTGAGAAGTATAATTGTAGATTAAGAGGTATGTGGTGAGTGGGGATTGAATGTAGGGTAGGGGAATGAAGTAAAGCCAAACATAGAGGGCCTCCACATACAGGTCAAATTATAACAGAGTAGACTCGGTTTTCTTTCATTTCCTAAATGCAGAAACCTAGTAGCTGGAGAGACCATGTAACTGGCATATACGTTGTAATCTACTGGTCAAGAGAAAGGACAGTGACCAACTTAGTATTTGGTCCTTAGGGTACAAAGACTACTCTTTTGGAAGGGGGTGGATGATAAAGCCAATTGCCAGCACAGAACAGGGACATATTTGACTAGCTTAAGTCAGTAAACTGCAAGGTTATTTAAATTCAGTTTGGTTATACTGTACAATGACAAAATTCTTAGTGAAAACATGCAGGATTTGGGCCTTGTGGTAGAGCTTCTGCACTATCGGGGTTACTATAGTGATCACAGGCTCAGAAAAGAAATAAAAGAGAAAAATTCTACAAAACTGTAATATTATATTAAGACAATAAAAGTAATACTTATAAATAGAGATGGAGGAAGGACCACAGCAATTCAAAGCAAGAGAATATAGGAAATGTATAAGAGCAGAAAGTTTATAAATGTAAGCTCAAAGTAGGTTAGCAAGCCAATTTCCAGCTCAGAGCAGGCATATATTTGACTAGTTGAAATTAATATACAGGAAGGGTCTTCAAGTTAAATTTGGTATAAATTATTAAAGATAACTGGAAAATGTTCAAAGGGTCCCTTGATGTTTTAAGAAGCATATGTGTATTTCTGTGTTTTGTTAATAAAAAAGTAAAAATTTAAAGATACGTTTAATAAAAGTGAAAATAAGATTTTTAATAATATAACGGAGAATGGGACATATAAATGTCAAGACTGTGAATATTGTAGATATAGGGCTTCCATTTTTGTAGTTCCAATGATAAGAGTTATACTGTTCCAGGCTATTTTACATAGAAATCAGAAAATGTGGTTTGTCATGTGCAGTGCTGTGGATGTGAAAGTTTTGATTTTCAGAAAATTGTGAGGATGTAAAGAATAAAATTTATGAACAAAGCTGAAGATGACAGCAATGCTTTATTTAAACATAAACAACAACATAAGAGGTTTTAGTTGTGATATAGAAACAGCATTTGACTTAAAGGAATTAAGGTGACAGATTTTATTAAATGCATATAATGCATCATGAATTAATGGTGTAATTAATTTTACATGTGTATTGAAATCTAGGGTGTTAAAGTATTAAAATGATTGGATTATTTAAGTTATATAATGTAAGTGGTTGGATTATTTAATTAGCTTTGTATTACAGTTATTAAATCTGATGAAGTCTTAAAAGTAAAATGACGAAACAGCCAACTGTTTGGATAATAAAATAGTTCTGTTTTGATGAAAACCGTTTTCTTTTTGTTTGTTTTTGGTTTACATATAAAATTTCCTTGCTGCATACGCTAATGTGTTCTGATCTCAGAAACTCATTTGGGTAACCAGACCCATTGTCCATCCTAAATTGTAAAACAAAAGCACTCCCATTAATAGTAGCTGCGGTAAAACCAGATTCCTTTATTAAAAAAAACATAAACATTAACCCTGTGCAATGCTATGTTAAATGATACAGAATATTTTTATGATTTATCCTCTGTTATGGCAGCAGAGAAGGGAAGCATGATTGTGCTAGAACATTCACAGTGAGACAAGTGATTTCACAATGGTGATTCCTTGTAGAAAGAAGTGGATATACTGCTTTTGAGTTTCATACTTAATTTATCACTATCTCCAGTGCTGCAAGTAATAGTTATGACATTAGACCTTATAGTGCACATGAGGAAATGTATTTATTTATTTTACTTATTTAACATTTGTTTACCGGGAAAGTCCAACTTGGAACAAAGCCAATTTTCAGCAGAGGCCCAGGGAGAAATACTCCAGATGCATGTCTTTGTAATGTGGGAGGAAACCAGAGCACCCAGAGGAAACCCACATGAATGCAGGGAGGACATGCAGACTCTGCACAGAAGGCACACCAGCTGAGAATCGAACTGAAGAACCTCTTGCTGTGAGGTGACAATGCCACTGCTGCACAACTACACCATCGAGAGATAGAGAGGAAGAGTGAGAGAGAGAGAGAGAGAGAGAGAGAGTATAGAATTAGGAGGAACATTTGCACAACAAAAAGCTGTGAGTATGCAGAGATGTCCTATGGTAACATTTTGATATGTCATGTCGGGGTATCATTGCGGGTAACAATAAAGGACAATAAAACCAAGGACACTGACTGTTGCAAATGCAACAACAATAATCCGGGTCTATATCACATAGTCGAAGTTTAATAACTTCGAACAAGGAATGTTTGAACCATCCTGTTTGAAGTTAAAAAACTTTGACAATGGTAAAAAACAAAACAAAAAATCAAAACAAAACATAATAAACTGTTGTAAGATGGGGCAAGCCCCCCTGAACCCCCCATGCGGGGGCTGTGCCCCCCCGCTACTTAAATATACCAACTCCGAGATTGCACCACATTGAACAAAATGGAAACCTGCCCTTATGGAGATTTCCATTGAAACGCTCAGACTTCTGCAAATTTGAACTTATCGTCTCGACCATATGAGGCTCAAACTTGCAGAAGTTCAACTATCTGATAGGAACCCCAATAATCCATATAGTCAGAAATAAGTTATACAAAAGAACATTTTAATGGGAAATATATTGGTTCTCTAAATGAAAAATCTGTGGACCAGCTTGTGCATTATCTGACTGCTAATCATAAATATAATAATTAATTTATTTTACAATGCAGTAGTAAGGTAAATACTTTAGGTAATCTAAAAACAGACTGTTTGGGGACAATAATGTTAAATGTTCAGTTAAAGTAAGAAATGGAGGATATGAAGTCACATAGAATTACCAATAAGTGAATGACAGATATTTAATACAGAAAATAAAATGCAAATGGAACATAAAACATGAATGGCAAAAAGTGCATTGTCCAAAATGTGTGTATGTGTGTGTGTGTGTGTGTGTGTGTGTGTGTGTGTGTGTGTGTGTGTGTGTGTGTGTGTGTGTGTGTGTGTGTGTGTGTGTGTGTGTGTGTGTGTGTGTGTGTATGTATACACCATGTGTGTTCAGGTTCTCCAGTACTTGTGTCGAGAGATTGTGCACACACAGTCTGATATTCGGTTGATCCTCTGTGAATTATGTTAATGTCTACTGTGCAAAAACAATACTGAACACAATGCTTTCATGCCTCTGTGCACAATGCTTATTAACTCAGCAGAAAGTGTCCAACATGCTCATCTGTTTCGTACTGTGTTCACCTCATTTTGAACCACATGCGTTATTTTACTGTTCAGGCCTTCCTGTCACACCTACATCACTTGAACTCAAATTGTTTTTTATTAATATGTGCAAAATGCTTCCTTTTGCATGTGCATAAACATTAATTCACACTAATAACTATTCATTCATGGTGCTGCTGCATATGTGATAACTTGCTAGGATCTGTATTTATGTGCTGTTTGACTTCATGAAATAAATGCAAAAACAGATATAAAATGCTGAACTGCATGTTGTTCATTGTGAAGAGTTACATTAAATTGGATTTTAAACTAATTCATCTATTATATGGCTTTTTACTGTCTTTCTTTTCTTAGAGATATTATATGACTGGAAGAAAAGTTAAATTACAATTCTAGCCTGGATTCAGGTGAAGCCTTTGTTTTCCTGATGGTGTTTTTCGATACCTTGAATAACATTTTGATATTATAATCTTTATTTGTGGGTCTTTATATATATATATATATATATATATATATATATATATATATATATATGTGTGTGTGTGTGTGTAATCTTTATTTGTGGTCTTTATATATATATATATATATATATATATATATATATATATATATATGTGTGTGTGTGTGTGTGTGTGTGTGTGTGTATATACATATATATATATATATATATATATATATATATATATATATATATATATATATTTATGTGTGTGTGTGTGTGTGTGTGTATATACATATATATATATATATATATATATATATATATATATATATATTTATGTGTGTGTGTGTGTGTGTGTGTGTGTGTGTGTATATATACATATATACCAATGCGCTTTGTTGTCAAATTGTATTGTTTATTTAAGAATGTGAACCACCATGCTGGTTTGCTCTTTCCTGTTTCCTTTTGATTAGTTTTGGTAGATCCTAACAAGTTTCAAAAGTGAGAGTAAAAATTATTTGTCTAAATACTAGCCATGCCTACATTTTGCTGGGTACAGTTATATTTGAACTTTGACATGGAAGTGTCAAAAGTATGTATGTTTGAAGCTTTTGAATACTGTGATATTTGCTTCAGTTTGTTTGGGGGTTATGAATGATAATGTTGCCAATTTGTGATCAGACTTAATTGGAGAAGACTATATCTGTGGAATAGTACATATAGCTGCTATATCTATAAGGACCAGGTGAGTAACATTTTGAACTCTAGTGGGTTCTTTGACTTTTTGATCCAGGAATTCTTATTTATGAAGTTGCATTCTTGTGTGTAGCTTTTGTTTGAGGTATAGGACTCCTAGTATATCAGTGGGTAGTTAAAATCTTCCAGCATGATGGAGTTTTTGTCTATATGAGGTTCATCTAACGTATTCTTGCTGGACATGTTTCTTGGAGGGGGGGTCTTTAAATAGGTCCGGTAATATGCTATGATCTTATAAAGAGAGAGTTGCATCTCTACAGGTTCAATTTGTGGGTGTTTGTGAATCTTTCTTGAGGTAATGCTGTCGTTAACAAATTATGGATACTCCATCACATTTCATTGTGTATAAAGGTATGGTGGAGGGGTGCTTTCTGTGTTTTTAAACCAGTTTTCAATAAAGTACACATATGAATGTCCTCCAAATGCAGCATGGCTTCATAATCTAGCAATTTGTTGTTTAGACTTCTAGCATTGTGTAGCACCACAATGATATTTTCCTGTGCTTTGTTTGTTATATTTTTTTAAGTTAGAGGATCTGTTAGCTAGTCTGTGCCTAAAAAGGCATTTTGGAGGTAGCAAAGGCTTTAACCATTAAACAAAAGCCTTGAACTGAGAGGTGCGATTCATCCTTGGCAAACCAGGAGGGTCTGTGCACCAGTTTATCCCATGTTGATGCATCTTAGATCCCCCTGAAATGTCACCAGTTACTGAGCTAATTTTTGAAATCAATAACCCTTTCCTTTTCCTTTACGTCAACATCGGTCTTGGTGAAGGTAGAATTCTGATCAATACCAGAGTATTACTTGTACATGTGACATGCATAGAGTCCTCTGAAATGTCTGAATGCATTTCCTCAAGGTTTCGCATGCCAGGTCATTTACACCCACATGGTTATCTCACCATCACCATGTTTTTGTTCAGCCTAATGAGGTTATAATCTTTATGTCTTAATGTGGTGTCAACAGTCACCATCACATTATTGTCAGTTAAGGGTTTGAGGACACTTGGTTTGGGGTGATTTTTTCCAAGTGACTTTTAGTTATGCATCAGTATGTGCTGTTCTATTTAATATCTATTGAGACCAGGTCTTGTTTGACCTTAGAGGCTTACGCAATGACTTTTACAGTCTCAGCATATAACAACTTTTCATGTATTTGTGTGGAGTGCTGTGGGGGTTGTGTTTTTTTTTTGAGAATGTTGCCTCCATCATAGTTAAAATTTGCATCTCTCTCAGCTAGTTTGTAATGGGATAAATATTTATTTATTTCTTTGTTTGTTTATTTATTTTTATTTTCTTTCCAGGGCACAGTAGTACCCTCCATGGACCTTTTTCAGACTCATCCTGGGAGTGGTGTCTGTTTAAGTGACTTGCTCAGAGTCACACAGTTAGGAAATGGAGGCTGAAGGAACCATATAGTTGTTCATTCTCTATGAGCATCACACATTCACTACACAGCCAGGTATTCCTAATGTTATTAGGCTGGTAACTGAGGGAAGACAATCTGGTTGACATTCCATTTAGCTTGTGTAGAAATTTGCGTAAATTAAACTTATTGAATGGTATTAGAGCACAGACATTTGGAAAATAAAGAGTTATCTGAATAGTGTTATAAGCCATATCTGAACATTTGTTGTATAATGATTAACTAATGGAGGTGCTCTGCTAAGAATGAAGCAGCTTATATTAACCTAATTTGGTTCTAAATAAAGAGGTAGTACCTTTAGCACAGTCTGTTAATGGATATAGTTCTGGCTAGGCTTTCCTGATTAAAACTTTAGTCAGACCGCCTGCAACTATCGAGTGCTGCGCAAAACATTGCACAGCACAATATAGCTTATCTAAGAATTTAAACAAATCAGTGAAAACACAGCTTTAATGCAACTTTTTTCTCCAGCCAGTAACGCAAGCTTTCAAGAAATAGTAGCTTCTTATCCTCTCTCACTGAATAGTCACAGCTATTTCTCACATTGCCCAAATAAAAATATCTGGCCAAAACTTGTTATCAGTTACAAAGTTATAAATAGCAGAACTGGAGGGAAATACAGTGGATTAAGCATTGGGAAACATTAAAATGATTAATAAATTCAGTCAGACAACCAGTGACAGATTATAACAGGGGCAATTTGTGTGGCTGCCAGAAGCCCAGAGCTCCAGGATGGTACACAGCTAGCCACTCAGTATCCACAAAATGGCCCAGCATTACATTTTAAATTGTATGTATTTATTTATGATAAAAATGAACTGCAACTCTACAATGGTGCATGGATACTTCTGTTGCTGTCTAGATCTCCCCACCTTCACTCAGAAAATTCAAAACAATTGCACACATGTACGCATCCTCAAATCTGATTCAATCACAAAAAAGTCAAATAAAAAAATGCACCTGATTTTTCACAGTATAAAATGCAAAATGAACGCATGGACTGAAACAAGACAAATATATCACTTTTTTCTAATTGATACAAAACTTCCAGTTCTGTATCAGTGAGAAAGTAAGTGATGAAAGAAACTGCTTTATGCCTGAATAAAGCAGTTGAGGCTTTGTCATTATACAGAATGAAAATAGCATTTTTTTACTTAGGTAAAAGGGTGCCATAAAAGATGATGTGGCACTTTAAATTATAATTATTTATACATGCTGGGACAGATCCATGAATGGTTAATTTCCACACTACTATCATGTGTGCTATTTTGTATTCATTAAATGGGTCAAAATGTTGCGTACAGCTGCTAAACAAAGGTAAACAGCAGAATATGCTAATGAAAGCATAAGCAGCTAAACTGCATGCTAATTAACCAATCCAATACAGTGGAGCCATTCAGGAAGCTACAAAATAACCATGTAGAGATGGTGTAGCCCTTTGACATAAACACCAAAACCTTGAGGGGATATACTAGGGGTGTCACAGGGATTAGCATTCAGAATATTACACCAGTGTCTTAATGCTATGCTAGAACATGCAAGGGAGTACATATATATTTTCCACACACACACTAGAGGACAGAACAAGAACAATGCAGGAATTTTATGCTGTTCACACTTCCCTGAAGTCTTGGGTGCCATAGACTGCACTTACATAGAAATAAAAACCCCACCTCATGAACAGATTAGGACATGCATCAACAAGAATCAACTTCCAGGTTGTCTGTAATGCTCAAGGGATCATCCTCAGTGTCTGTGCAGGCAGCCCAGGCAGTTAGCATGACTCACATATATGGCACACCTAGTAGCTTTACACAAGGTTTGCTAGAGGTGATGTTCTATAAGGCCATCTACTGGGTGATGCAAGTGATGCACTGGGACCATGGCTCATGACACCCATCAGAGTTGCACACATACACACACACACACACACACACACACACACACACACACACACACACACACACACACACACACACACACACACACACACACACACACACACACACACACAGGATAAAATGATGCTCATGCTGAAACTGAAAACATCATAGAGTGTGTGTTGGGCATGCTGAAGTCATGGTTCCTCTGTTTAGACTCATCAGGGGGTAATACCATTTTGAGGAAACAGCTACAACAGGGACAGCAAGGAGAAGGACCACACATTCCTGGACCACAGGCAGGGCCAGCATCTCCAGCACATACTAACTAGGAGAACCTCTAGCTGCAGGGGGAACTGGCAAATGTAGGAGTGTACAATATGCCCTTGCCTTTGCTAAGAAGCAAAGGACAACACACACACTCACCACGTAAGATTCAAAGGTTACTGCTCACAATCAGCAGCTAAGAGGCAAATGATAGTGCATGTGTATATATACACAAACACACACACACACACACACACACACACACACACACACACACACACACACACACACACACACACACACACACACACACACACACACACACACACACACACACACACAAAACAGTGACGGAATACACATAACAACCTATACACATACAAATATTAAATGCGATGCCTTCCGATGTCCACAAACTTTATTTACCCATGTAATACATGCATATGGATAGCATCAGAGAGACACAGCCCCAATGCATGACTCATAAATGGAGTAATGTCAAGGTAAGCATGGAACCTGTATTATATGAAAAAATGTGTAAGAAGATAAACTACCTACCTACTGTTAGTCATAAAACTATGTGATGTGTCCACCAATGGCATTTTTGGTGTATAGGAGTGATATCTACATTATACAGGTATGCATTATACACAATACCTGGCATGAAGAAGGTCACTGACCCACTGTACACAAAACAGTCATCAGGACAATTATATCAACAGTTTCACAAGTAGAGTAATAAGCAAAAATGCAGTATCACTGGTTTGAATGCATGACTTACAATGCTAACTGAAAAAAGCTTTACAAAATGAATATTTATAAAAATATCCAAAATCCTGTTATGTAGTAAATATGCATATAAACAACATAGTGAGAAAGGCTCTCTTAGCTATCCACTTTGTTCTTCAGACATTTATGCACCCTAAGTCAAACCCAAATGAACACAGGGCATGACACAGTCATCATCATTTGCACAGAGTAGGATGAGGGGACAGCAGCAAAGGCTGTCACCAAAGCAGTGAGTGGGTGTGAGTAAGAAACACAGAATTTTTAGTAAAGTAGGAAATATCTCAGGGCCACTAACAGGAGATATGTCACAATCAACATTAACATTTTCTTAGCTTGCATGTGTGTGGGCCAGTATGGGCAGTTTTTGGAAATGTGTGTGTGTGTGTGTGTGTGTGTGTGTGTGTGTGTGTGTGTGTGTGTGTGTGTGTGTGTGTGTGTGTGTGTGTCTGCATGAACAAAATCAGGCTCTAACCAAGCACTACATCCTCCAATGCCAGACAGGTGAGAGACATGCATGGTAGAGCTGTCAGTTTCATACTGTCACTCCCAATCATGTGAACTGCCTCCATCAGGAGTTGCACTGCCACTTCAATGTCCCCATTTCAAAGTGGGGGTGCTACCCGAACATAGACAGTATGAGAGACAGACACTTAAATTATCTAGACTCACATATCAAAAGTTTTTTCATTGGTTAATTTCAATTGTTTCCTGTGTGACACTTAAATACAAAGTGAAATTCTGGGCCTTTGTCTTTGTCTGAAAGATTTCAAGCCTGCATAAAGTAAAGCACTGCTGGTGATTCCCTGTTGGGGTTTTCCACCCACCCTCCAGTTTGTTGATCTTCTGTTTAAACCTGGTGATTTTAAGCTTCCCACCCTTAATGTAAATTGACATTAACAATCTTCTCCCTTTCTACACTGCTGTGATATCTTGAATTATTTTATTTATTTATTTATTTATTTGCATTTCCTTGTGTATTTGTTGAAAAAATACATTTTGCCTGTTATCGTCTTGTTCTACTGATTTACTTAAGCTGAATTCATTATCTAACTAGCTGTTGCATAAAGTAGTATACTTTTACACTCTAACAAGCACTGCTTTTTTCATCAAGAACTAAAAACTATTGAAAAATAGAGCAAGAAACCACACTTAGTCCAAAAATAAGGTAAGCGCTTCCGTTTACTGAAATAAGCAAACTTCATCAGACAATTCAAAAAACATACTACAGAACATAAATAAGTTTACAAGTCATGACGTCACTCAACAACTGAATAAGCCAAACCTCCATTTAAAGAGCTAAGAACGCAACATAATTCCATAAAATTAAACCCGTACTAAGGTCAGTGGATTTTCCATCTAGTCCACTGGGAGGAAGCCTTGTCTGTCTAGGTTGAGGAAACACTTGAGATTTCTGCATGTCGTTTTATTGGACGGAGAGCTTATTAATCAGCTTATCTTGTTTTTATTGCCTTTATAAATTATGTACAATTGAGTGGCTCAGCTCATTTATACAAAGTAAAGTACTTTTATTGAATAATCACACTTTTATGAGCTGTTTAAAGTACACTGCAGTATGTATATCTTTAAGTTTGTTTGTGGCAGCACTTCACTCTGGATACTTTATTACAGTGCTTTTTCATTAGGAGAACTGGGATTATTCATCTAGTGGCTGTAGATGTTTACCTGGTCTATCTGAGCTAGGAAGCCCACAAAAGAGCTCTAAGTATTTTCTTTGCACTTATTTTATATACTGTGGTTGTACTTCAGCAGTTTACAAAAAAAACAAAACAAAAAAAAAAAGAACTGCACTCTTTGCTGCTGCTTTGCACTGTATTGTATTATATCTGTTAGTTTCAAGGCTGTTATAGGTAGTTTGTGTGGTCTTGTTACACTTGGGATCCAAACCAGTTGTTCTACATTGAGATCCCAAACCATGGGCAGAAAAGTAAAAGGAGGTGGAGTTTCAATATATATTAAAGAAATGCACACCTCCAGGCTGGTTAAACAGCATGATGCACAGGAGGCACTCCAGGTGCAGTTCACTATGGACAAGACCTCTATTCAAATCATAGCTAGCTACAGGCCCCAAACTTTGATTCAAGATGCCCATGCCACCTATCTGGACCTCTTCAAATCTATCAAGATTCAACTCTTTACCCTGATCCTGGGTGACTTAACTGTCCAACCATAGACTGGAAGAACTACTCATGCCAAAACACAACTGCCCAGACATTCATTGATTTCGTTAATGCAAATGCCTTGGACCAGCTGCAAGAGGGAATAGTATCTTGGACTTGATATTAACCAACATGAGTAACCACTGCAGCATCCCTACAGTGTCATCCTCCTTAGTAAGTTCCGACCACAAAGCAGTCACTTTGAAGTCACCATCTCCCCTGACCCCCCCCCCCTCCCAGCGAGGATCAAAAAAAAAAAAAAAAAACTCCTCCAAAGCTGATTACAACCTCCTGAGGGAAGGTATAAATAGCTTCACAGCCCCCACCCCCTCTGTAGGAACTGGCACAAATGTCCAAACCTACATCAAAGTACTATACGAGCATTTATATAGCTGCATGGAATCAGGAATACCCAACAGAACAAAATCCTCCTCCTCAAGTAAGAGTAAAGCTGTCTGGTGGGCATCTGCAATAAATAAACTTTATAGTAAAATGAAAAAATTGTTGTCGAGGACCAAGAAAGAGCAGGTGCCTAATTGGAAGCAATCTCTCCTTAGCTTGAACAAGCAAATAAGAGCACTAGCGAAATCCTCCAAAGCAAACCTCGAGTCCAAACTGGCCACATCTACTAAAGACAGTCATAAGGCCTTCTTCACATATGTTCACAGTCTCAAAGGAAACACTCAGATCTGCTCAGAACTGGTGGTAAAGGACACCACATACACAAACACCGTAGATATAGCCAACCTGCTCGCAGACAGGCCTTCTTCACATATGTCCACATTCTCAAAGGAAACTCTCAGATCTGCTCAGAACTGGTGGTAAAGAACACCACAAACATAAACACCGTAGATATAGCCAACCTGCTGGCAGCCAGGTTCAGTGAAAACTTCACCCCTCTTTCCCCAGATCAGAAAATCAAGACATTTGCAGCACCTGCTCCCCTCCCCTTATCTCTAGGGAGCAAGTCATCACTGCCTTCACAAAGGCAAAAAATACAGCCTCCATGGAACTCGATAACATCCCAGGTTGCATCTGACATGAACTCATGTAGGAGCTTGCAGCACCATTAGGCACCCTATTCAACCAAAGCCTGAGTACCTTCTTCATCCCAGCCAAGTGGAGGACAGCCACAGTCATCCTTTGCACAAAGGTGGAGTGTCCACTGATCCAGGAAATTACAGACTCATAAACCTAACTCGCCTGATCTGCAAGATCATGCAATGGATTATCATGGACCTCATTAACAAGGACATTGGCAACCTCCAAACACTCAGTCCCACACAGTTTGTTTTTTGTCAAGGAGAGGTCATGCCTGTTAAACTTGGTTGACTTCTTTGTGACAATTACCAAAGCCATGGACAAGGGGAAGATGATGCACATTGCCTACCTTGACCTGGCCAAAACCTTCAATACTATTCCCCACTCAGGTATAATAGATAAACTCTCTCAACTAGTTATCAATCCTTATGTTACCAGCTGGGTAGCAAACTGGCTCCTTGACAGAACCCACCTAGTCAAAACAGGGGAAGCCACCTCAAGCAGTAGACCCCTAATGAGCATGATACCCCAGAGATCAGTTTTGGGGCCTCTGTTGTTTGGGATATGCTTTTCTGAGGTGCAGGCCAAAACCAGTGAGCTATGGCTGACCAAGTATGCAGATGACTGCAAGCTGGGTGCTGTCATCAATTCCCCTAGTGATGTGGACATCCTCCAAGAGGGTCTCACCCAAACATATGACTGGTTCCAGAAACATGACCTCAGACTGAATGTCAAAAAATGCATAAACATCCCCTTTAGGGAGAGTGACATCCCCACAAATTATCACATTGATAACAAGGTCCTAAACATGCAATCAATTGTGAGGGACTTGGGCTCCCAGGTTGATAGCAACTTGACTTTTTACCACCATATTTCCTCTGTTGTACGGACAGCTTTCTACATGGCCCATCTCATTAGGAAAGGTAACTAATCCAGGGACAAGGAAGTCATAACATCCCTACATTCTTTCCTTATTATACCCATTATTGAGTACAATGCCCCTTTCAGCATGTACCTCACAAAGCACATGCAGCAGCTGGAGAGACTACAGAGGTTCCTCACCAGGAGAATCCAGGGCCTCAAACATCTACCCAACACAGATAGGTTAAAAGCCCTGTCCCTCTACTCAGTCTCATAAAAACTCCTCAGAGGTGACCTCTGGTATACAAAGCAATCTCAGACCCCACCTTGGTGGGACTGCTGAATATCTGCAAGTCAAGCTCCACTTGAGTACCCCATACACACAAAGTCAACCTGGTCTGTGACATCAATAGGTCTTGTTGGAAGGACAGATTTGTGTCCCAGAGACTCCCCCTTCTGTGGAATAGACTCCCTCTCCACGTCAAAGAGAGTGCCTCATTATCCCTCTTTAAGTGCAACCTGGATAACTGGATGGGGAACAGAAAATATACCCCTGGGATTCCACCTATGTCCCTGCTGGACAGGGGCATCAGATGCTGACTTGTCTGAACATGGGCTAAATTCTTGGATAAGCTTGTAAGGGCTTGTAAGGGCATCAGGGCCAATAGTAATTTTCTATGATCCTATGATTCTAAGAAAGTGTTTTTCTGCATCCTTGAGGCAGAAGTGTGCTGATCTAACCTGTCTGAGTTAGGGATTGCTGATAAAAGGCTTATTGTGTACTTTTCAGATTGGTAGGTAGCTTAAAACTTATTTCTCTTTGCTTGTATTTAAGCCTCACATTAGCACTGTGCTGTTCTTTGCTCAGTGGTAAATGGCAGTGCCCTGTATACACGCAAAAGCCTAGAAGCTCAGTTTTTCTCTAAACTGCTGTCAGTGAAAGCTTCTGTGTTTCTCTAGGAGCAACTCAGTTGGGCACTGAGCAGTGTTGCCTTATTGTTTATCCTTAGCCTGCACAGAGTATAGGTCATTCTTGTAGTCCCTCTTCTATTCTCGGCAGTACCAGCACAGTCCAATCAAATTAACCCATTCCTTTCCCTAGTAAAACATTCAGTAAGAACCTGTTATCATGGACAGGCAGTTTCCCATCATCTCTCTGGTCAGCCTGATAGACATGGGCATCCTAAAGCAATGTAGCAATTGTATACTGACAACCACTTATTCCTGAAACAAACAAATACTTTATGTGCTCTTTGTGAGAGATGTAGTTACACCATGAAATTGGAGGTAGGACTCTCACATAAGAACAAATTGAATGCCAAACAGGTTCTCAGTATATACACGCACTTCCCACTCTAAATAAGGACATGACACATAAACTCACATATGCGAAGGTACTGTTTAGTAACTTACCAGAAGATCAGTGGCCTGCGAAATGTAAACCACTTACACATAACAATGCAGAAAACAACCACAACACATATTAACACACACGCCAGTGTCTCAATAAATAAGCCCATAAAGCATCACACCACAAAACCTAATATATTGGTAACAGGTGATTCCATTGTGAGACATGCAGATGTTCCCCTCTCTAGGCTGGATAAGTAGTGGGTTACAGTTACCTGCCTGTCAGGTGCAAAGATCTGTCAAGTCACTCAGGCACTCAAGTCACTCAACTACAAGTACTTGTATGACTTTATCATAGTCCATGTGGAGGTGAATGACTTGAAACATTCCTCACTGGACTATATGAAGAGAGACATGACTAAGCTCTCAGGTTATGTGTCACAGGCAGGTATAAGCCTAAACAAAATGAAAGAAAATGCACCGAGCTAGCACACTGAGAACGTTTATTAATAGACAAAACAGAAAACAGAAAATGGTGAGCGCTTTCACAACATAAAGTTGCTTCATCAGACAACAGTAAAAGGCTTACACTCTATTTAAATAGTCAAATATCCATTACTCAGTTAACTAATTAGGGTTAGCAAGCTGTACACAATCAAATTCAAGAGAAGCTTACCACAGTGAATCCTACAATAAAGATGCACTATGCAAATAATGTTACACACAAAGTTACTAAGCATATATAACCACACTACATACAGTGTAAAAAACCATGTACATACATATATAAGATAAAACAACGACAGTAAGACATATAAAAAAACTACTAAAAACATCTAAAATATCTTCTAAAAGATCTAAAAATCAGTGCATGAGTGGTCGAGCCTTCAAAAAGGGAACCAAAGTAGTGGCAGCATTCAACCCAGGAAACTTCCCAGGGTTAAGCTTCAGTATCCATTTTTGCTCATGCCCCTCTGTAATATTTTCTATGTCACCACCCCTAGGGTTTGTATAAATATGTTGCAAAACCAAAAATTTAAAAGAATGTGAACGATCATTAGACATAACGTGACAGGCCAGAGCACTGGATTGTTTACAGTTGGTAATGTCTCTCACATGTTCTAAAATACGATCTTTCAACATTCTATTCATTTTGCCTACATAATAAGCATGGCATTGTTGACAAAAACAAAAATAAACAACATCAGTGGTTCTACAATCTGAATATTGATTAGAATGTAACGAAAAATGCCTGGTAGGATGCACATAATTATTTTTGTTATAAACAAACTGACAAGCACTACAGTTCCTACATGGAAAAGTTCCACGGCGAACAGAGTGAGTTAACTTTTTGCATGTTTCCCCATGGCAAAGGTGTTGTTTAAGTGACTTGCTATTCTTAAAACTGAAATGTGGAATCAGTCCAACCTTGTCTACAAGGCCAGGAACTTCTTGTAAAAGGTACCAGTATTTCTTAACAACATCCACATATTGATTAATGTTGCTAGAAAACTGGAGAACCACTCTAAAGTCATTCTCAGCTTTGGCACTGTGTGTTGCATCTGCGATCGCTCTGTTGTGATTATAATAAGGTTTGCACCTAGTATCTCTAAGCTTCCAGGCATCAGATATTGCATTATCAATGTCTGCACTAGAATATCCTCTAGCCAGAAACTCAATTTTCAAGTTATTCAATGCAGCTACTGCATCATTGTCATTACTATGTAGCCTGAGTGTCCTAAAAACTTGCCCTCAACACATTCCTAGGAATGTGTCTAGGGTGCATACTAGATTTATGCAGCAATGTGTTCTTTCTAGTTGGTTTATGGTATATAGTACTGCAGAGGGATGGGAGGGTGGCCTAATGGTTAAGGTGTTTGCCTCACAAACACAAGGTGCAGGGTTTGAGTCTCACAAGGAATAATTGGCTAGGCTTAAAATGGCTCGCAAGGGCAGTTAGCTTAGTACTACTCTATGAGATGATTCAAATCAGATTTACTGATTTTGACATCAAGAAAACTTATGTCAGTGGCTGAACTCTGGTGTGTAAACCTTAAAAAATCAGTTGTTGAATGCAAATAATCCAAAAATTGGTCTAGATCAGAGCCGGAGCCCTTCCATAACATAAAAGCGTCATCTACAAACCTAACATACCACAGTATTTGTCCAAAGAAAGGATTAGTGGCAGACAAAATGTTTTGCTCTTCCCAACTGACCAGTGCTAAGTTGGCGTAGCTATTGGCACAAGCAGTGCCCATTGCCACACCAACTTTTATAAGCCTAGCCTTAAGCAGTATTCTACCTTCTTCAAGGATGATTCCACAATACAAACAAAAACTGATTGACTTTAACAATTGGCTTAGCTTCTGGTGCCAGTCTAAGGGGATCCAATATCTGTCAGTCTGGGAAGACATGGTCGACAGGCCACATTGCTTTGCCAGAGATGGTCTTCATCTATCTCCTCTAGGCTTTTGGATACTGGCAAAGGCACTTGCCTCCCCCATAGTTCCTTTTTTAGGCAATGTCAAAACAACAACATTTCTGACATAAAAAAAAAAAAATCCACCCGAGACAAACTCAAGGTAGTGCTCCTTAATGCTAGGAGGCTGAACAGGAAACTGCACTCCCTAGAAGCACTCCTCACCTTGGAAGATGCTGACATCTGTGCAGTCACTGAGACATGGTTTAAGGCTGAAGAGAGCACCCCAGCTGTGCAAGACTACAATGGCTTCCATACGTGCAAACCTCAAAATGAGCATGAAAGAACAAAAGATGGAGGTGCATCCATCTTCATTAAAGCCAAATACACCTCAAGACTGGTTAAACAGTATGACTCTCTGGAGCTACTCCAGGTCTAACTAACTATAGGTAAAACACCCTACCACGTCACTGCTAGCTATAGGTCCCCACCATGAACCAAGAGAAGCATACCGCCTACCTGGAATTGCTATAGTCACTCACTATACAGCCAAACACCTTGGTCATGAGAGATTTCAACTATCCTTCCATCAACTGGGAAACATACGCAAGCACAAACATGCTTGCACTAAGGTTCCTGGACTTTGTCAATACAAATGCTCTGGAAAAATTAGTCTGCACCCCCACAAGGGGCACACATGTCCTAGATTTAGTACGCATCAAAATAAGAGGTCACTGTACTACCCCTTGTGTGTTGCTGTCCCTGGTTTGGTCAGACCATAAATCTGTCTCATTTGAAGTAACAATCAGACCTGATACCCCCATAAGAGCAAAAAAGTGAACATTTTTCCAAAGCGAACTACAGCCTACTAAGCGATGGTATAAAAAGTTTGAAATCCCCTGCAACCACGCCCATCAATGACTCCTATGCAGAGGAGTACACAAATGCCCTGTATAAACACTTAAACATCTGTATAGAATGGGTCAAACCTGACCAGATCATAGGTTCATAGGTAGGTACTAGGCTATCTGCCCTAGGGCATTTATAATCCTAGCCAGAGTGTATTTGGCTTCCGCCTCCCTATTAGATTAGCCTACTGTGCCTCTGTAAAGTAGGTCACAGAAGTTACCCTTTTAAGATTAGTTTACTGTGCCTCTGTCTAGAAGGGACACAGGAGAGATCCCAGGAGTGAATTTGCGATTTCCCATCCACGCGTCCAAATTTTGCTTGAAGAGGGTCAGCGAGGGGCTATGTCTAACATGAATTGGGATTCTATTCCAGAGTGAGGGGAACCTCTGGGAAATGAATCTGTCCCTCCAGCATGTCTTATTTATTTGTGTGCTGAGGTTTAGGTCCCTGGATCGTGTAGCTCTAAGGGACTTGGATTTTTTGAGGTGGAGCATGTCCATTAATTCTGGGTTTGACATGGATTTGTACGTCAGGCATAGATCACCTCTGAGTAGATGGTAAGCAACTGAGTAGAGCTGGAGTTTCTTTAGTTGAGCTGCATAGGACATCTGTTTGTAGCCCATGATCCTCTTGGTGAGGTACTTTTGGGGTCTCTCCAGTTGCTGCAGGTGTCGGGTAAGGTACATCCTAAAAGGGGCATTGTATTCAATTATGGGCCTGATGAGTGACGAGTAGAGGGGCACAATGACCTCTCTTAATCTAGATGCAAACCCTTTTGTGATAAGGTGAGCTATATAAAAGGTCTTTCTAACCACTTTGGCAACGCGATTATCAAAGGAGAGATGACTATCTACGTTGGTCCCCAAATCTCTAATTACTTCTTCCGTGCTTAATGGATTACCACCTATGTGGTAATTTGTGGGCACCTTGCTTTTCCCAAAGGGGATGACTATGCACTTTTTAGCATTTAGCTTGAGGCCGTGGCTCTGGCACCAAGCATCCATCTCTGTGAGACCCTTTTGGAGGATGCTTGTGTCAGTGGGAGATTCTATTATGGCCTCCAGTTTGCAGTCATCTGCGAACTTTGTCAGCCATAATCCCCCTGTGTTAGTCTTTACCTCAGAGAAGTATATACCGAACAAGAGAGGTCCCAGAACTGAGCCCTGTGGGACGCCACTTGTAACTGGTTTGGATTCGGACATGGCACCTGCGATTCTGACCATGTGGGTTCTATCTTTGAGCCAGTTTGCAACCCATCTTGTGATATAGGGGTTGATATTTAAGCTGATAAGCTTATTTATGATGCCCGAGTGGGGTATTGTGCCAAAGGCTTTTGCGAGGTCCAGGTAGGCTGTGTGGACTACCTTGCCCTCATCTATGGCTTTGGTAACTGTTTCAAAGAAATCAACTAGGTTTAAGAGGCAAGATCTGCCCTTAACAAAGCCAAATTGGGTAGGGTCCAGTGTCTGGAGGCTCCCAATGTCTTTGTTTATGAGTTCCATGATAATACGCTCCATAGCTTTACAGACCAGACTAGTCAGGCTTATGGGGCGATAGTTTCTGGGGTCCATTGTGGCACCACCTTTGTGGAGTGGGATCACTGTAGCTGTACGCCATTCTTTGGGTACATATCCTGTAGTAAGGCTAAGTTTGAACAGTGACTTAATGTGAGGGTTCAGTTCTTCTTGGAGCTCGTGTAAGACATAGCCTGGGACACCATCCAGTCCCATAGATGCTGTGTTTTTTGCTTTGGAGAGGGCAGCTTTCACCTGTGTATCTGTGATGTCAGTTGGGATAGGCATTTGCTCCGTTGGGGGGGAAGGGGGGGAGTTTGTGCTGAATCTGTCCGCCAAGATGTTGGCTATGTCTGTAGGTTTGGTATATTTTGTACCGTTATGCAACAATTCAGGGCATATCTGGGAGTTTCTGCCCATGTTCCTGACATAACTAAAGAAGGCCTTGTGATTATCTTTAGTGTCTAGGGCAATTTTTCTTTCGAAACCAGCCTTTGATGATTTTATGAGGGATTGAAGTTTCTTGCTAATACTGATCAGAGATGCTTTCCCTTTTTGGGATTTTGCTCTGTCATGTAGTAGCTTCCTCCTTCTGTTGTATAGCTTATTTATGGCCGGGGTCCACCAGACCAGTCTCCTGTTTTTGGAGGAGTGAGTCTTGGTTTTATTTGGGATAGCATGATCCATGCATTCATGCAGGTGCTCATAGAATGCATTTGTAAAGGATTCTGCGGATTGGGCTGTATTATCCTCTGGCCCAGGGGCTTTGAAGGACTCCACCACAGTCTTGAGAAGTGCAAAGTTGGCTTTTGAGAAATTCTTTACAGTGATTTCCTTGGCTGGGGGTGGGGATGGGATATGGATGTCCAGGGAAATTTGTTTATGGTCTGATCTTACCAATGAGGGGTTTACCTCTGGTGTGGGACATAGAGTCCCCATGTTGGTGATGACCAGGTCCAATATGTTGTTCCCTCTTGTGGGAGTGGTGACCAGTTGTTCCATTGCGTTAGAGTTTATAAATTCAAGGAACTGTTGGGCGAGGGTGTTTGGGCTTGAGTAGTTTTCCCAGTCAGTGTTTGGGTAGTTGAAGTCACCCTATAACATAGTGTTTGGAGAGACCTTCATATTCTCCAGTGTTCTCAGGAATGCCAAGTGGGGTTCCTGTAATAGGGATGGTATTCTGTAGCAGGCTACAAACTGAAAGGCAGTTTTGCCCACTGTTAGTTGCACATGGATGGTTTCCAATACTTTGTGCAGTGCCACTAACCTGGAGGTGTAGGTATCTTTGATGAATATAGATACCCCACCTCCTTTTGTGCTTTGGTCCAAGTTTTGGGGCCGAAACGCATGGTATGAGTTATAACCTGGTAGTGCTGGGGTGCTCTCAGGAGCATTGAACCAGGTTTTTGTTACTGCACAGACATTGATTTTCTCCATACTGAGGAGAGCCTCGAGTGTGTGCATCTTGAGGTTTAGACTTCTGGCATTGAGTAGCATTGCCTTTAGTTTTTTATCCTTGGGTTGTCTATGGAGGTGGGTTTGTCCTTTGAGCCTTGCCTAAAAATGGCACTATGGGGGTGGCAAGAGCCTTGGCCAGTATACGAAAGCCTAAGGGTGACAGGTGCAAGCTGTCCCTAGCGAAGCAACGTGGCTTGTCGAGCATGTCATCCCAAGCTGACAGACACTGGATCCGCTTTGAATGACACCAGTACTTTAGCCAATTGTTGAAACTGTCATTTTATCTTTATACTGTGGCATCATTCTTGGTGAGGGCAAGATGCTACTCAAGGTCAGGGTCATACCAGCCTGGTCTACATGGTCAGAGAGCTCTTCTATGTCTCTTTTCATGTAGTCCAGGGAGGTACTTCTCAGGTCATTCACACCAGCATGGAGAATGATGGAGTCATACTTGTACTTGCTTTGGAGTGACCTGAGTGCTTGCATTATGTGGTGGATCCTGGCACCCGACAGGCAGCTTACAGTGACCTTCTCCTTGTTCAGTCTGGTGAGTGGGGCGTCAGTGTGCCGGACAATAGAGTCCCCTATAACAAGTCTATTTGGTGTGTTGTTTGGCCTTAAGGGCTGTGACTGTGAGGCACACTGATTTTGTGAGATATGTGATTCATGGGTATTGTTGAGGGGTGGCTGTTGCTTGGATATCTGCTTAGGAGGTCTTTGCTGTTTAGGCAGATTTTTATTTAGAGCCTCCGAGTATGTTTTTGTGTGTTTATGTGTTGGGTATGCAGATGCAATAGGTCTGTGTGAGACTGGATTTGTGGTGTGGGTGGTTACCTTTTCCTCCTGACTGACTGTGCAAGTCTTGGGTTGAGGGAGCTCTGCCTCCAGTTTGGCTGTGTAACTGCATCTCTCACATGTATTAGTGTTTGTTGGAAGGAGGAGAGGGTTGTCTGTGTACATAAGGCAATTGTAACATTGCCTCAAAATTCCCAGATTCAGCAGCTGGACTGGAGAGTAGCCTTGAAACTGACCCTTGGACATACCAGATTAGTATAGGGAACTGTTTTTTTACTGATCAGATTAGGGAAGGGAACTGATTTTTCACTTGATCGGGAGTCTAATACTTATGAGAAGTCAAGGAGGGTGTAGTGCTATAGTTAGTTAGTGTTTCCTTATAAGAGCTGAGCAAGTGCAGGGCTTTAGGAAGAGAATAGAGTGATTACTTTGACAGTTTGAACAGTTCTAAGGGAAAAAGTGAAGAGCAGACTTTGTGGAGCCTGGAATAGTTTAAACCTGTTTAGGAGGCACTGCCCGATGCTGCTCAGTGCACAAAACCACGCAAAAAGAGAGTTGTAGGGTTTTAAGAGAGAGAGATCAAGGAGTTTAGAATTGACCCAAAATGGCCAATAAAACTACAGCTTCTAGGTAGTAACCACTCCTCCAGGGACAGGCAGGCTGTTCAGTGTTAACCACTCCCACTGGTGAACACAGAGACTTCCCTTTAGCCCAAGCAAGCACTGGCCTTCTAGAAACTTCCAAACAGTTCAGAACAGCAAATCTGTAACTGAACTTTCTTAACTTTCAGAAAGTGGGAAAAAAGCAAGATTTGTTTTGTTTTTTTTGTTTTTGTTGTAGTTTAAGGGTAGCAGAGATACACAAGCAGCAAAATAATCACAACAATGCAATAAATGACCCCACACTTGAGTGCTAGGTCAAAATCAGGTAAAATGCAGTTTTTAGAGAAAAAAAATGATTTTAAATTAAGTGCAGTACAGGAAATGCAGTAAACAGGCTCTAGATGTGTTCCAAGTACTGTTACTGTTACAGATATAAACTTTAGCAAACCGGAAAATGCCAAAAAGTAGGTGGTAAAGCAGTAAAACTTAACAAAAAATCAGAAGAAAATACTTAAAATCACAAAAGTGGCTCCTTCTCTTCTCTCAGCATTTTCTCCCTTGGTAGGTGCTTCAGCAACAACTAGCAAGCCTGAAAATATGCCAAAACCACAAGGCAGCCTGGTTTTAAGAGAGACAGATCAAGGAGTTTAGAATTGACCCAAAATGGGCAATAAAACTACAGCTTCTAGGTAGTAACCACTCCTCCAGGGACAGGCAGGCTGTTCAGTGTTAACCACTCCCACTGGTGAACGCAGAGACTTCCCTTTAGCCCAAGCAAGCACTGGCCTTCTAGAAACTTCCAAACAGTTCAGAACAGCAAATCTGTAACTGAACTTTCTTAACTTTCAAAAAGTGGGAAAAAAGCAAGATTTTTTTTTCTTTTTGTTGTAGTTTAAAGGTAGCAGAGATACACAAGCAGCAAAATAATCACAACAGTGCAATAAATGACCCCACACTTGAGTGCTAGGTCAAAATCAGGTAAAATGCAGTTTTTAGAGAGAAAAAAACGATTTTAAATTAAGTGCAACACAGGAAATGCAGTAAACAGGCTCTAGATGTGTTCCAAGTACTGTTACTGTTACAGATATAAACTTTAGCAAACCGGAAAATGCCAAAATTAGGCGGCAAACAGTAAAACTTAAAAAAAATCAGAAGAAAATACTTAAAATCACAAAAGTGGCTCCTTTTCTTCTCTCAGCATTTTCTCCCCTTGGTAGGTGCTTCAGCAACAACTTGCAAGCCTGAAAAGATGCCAAAACCACGAGGCAGCCTGGTTTTAAGAGAGACAGATCAAGGAGTTTAGAATTGACCCAAAATGGCCAATAAAACTACAGCGTCTAGGTAGTAACCACTCCTCCAGGGACAGGCAGGCTGTTCAGTGGTAACCACTCCCACCGGTGAACACAGAGACTACCCTTTAGCCCAAGCAAGCACTGGCCTTCTAGAAACTTCCAAATAGTTCAGAACAGCAAATCTGTAACTGAACTTTCTTAACTTTCAGAAAGTGGGGAAAAAAGCAATATTTTTTTTTTCTTTTTGTTGTAGTTTAAAGGTAGCAGAGATACACAAGCAGCAAAATAATCACAACAGTGCAATAAATGACCCCACACTTGAGTGCTAGGTCAAAATCAGGTAAAATGCAGTTTTTAGAGAAAAAAACGATTTTAAATTAAGTGCAACACAGGAAATGCAGTAAACAGGCTCTAGATGTGTTCCAAGTACTGTTACTGTTACAGATATAAACTTTAGCAAACCGGAAAATGCCAAAAAGTAGGAAGCAAAGCAGTAAAACTTAACAAAAAATCAGAAGAAAATACTTAAAATCACAAAAGTGGCTCCTTTTCTTCTCTCAGTGTTTTCTCCCCTTGGTAGGTGCTTCAGCAACAACTAGCAAGCCTGAAAAGACCAAAATATTACATGAGTTCATAGATTAGTACTGCACTAACTGTCCTTGCGAGCCATTTTAAGCCTAGCCAATTACCCCTTGCAAGACTCAAACCCTGCACCTTGTGTTTGGTAAGGCAAACACCTTAACTATTAGTCCACCCACCCTCAAAACCAGGTCCTCCTGAAAAACAAGCCACCCTGGTGGACCTCAAGTTTAAATAGGTTATATAACAAAAGGAAAAAACTGATGTCTAAACACAAGAGGGAAATTACTCAGCAGAAGAAGAATACCCTCCACAGCTTGAGCAAGCAAATCAGATATCGTGTAAAGTCCTTCAAAGCTAATTATGAAGCTAAATTAGCATCCCTAGCTAAGGACAATCATAGGGCATTCTTTAGCTATGTCCTAAATCTAAAAGGGAATGCCCAGCTATGTGCTGAACTTGTAGTGGGTGGTACCACTCATATTGAATCTGAGGAAATTGCCAGCCTGCTAGCTGACAGATTTGGCACAAACTTCACCTCCCTGTCCCTGTCAACCATACCCCAAAACATACCTGACAACAGTCCACTGACTACTATCTCCAAAGAACAGGTCATATCTGTACTCTACAAGGCCAAAAACATGGCCTCCATGGGACCAGATGACATCCCAGGCTGCTTACTAAACAGTCTAAAACAAGACCTAGTGGAACCACTTCCAGTCTGTTAAACCACAGCCTGAGCACTAGCTTTGTTCCAGCAGAGTGGAGAACAGCAACAATAATCCCCTTGCACAAAGGGGATCCATGAACTGACCCTGGGAACTATAGACCCCATGTCTAACCAGCCTTATCTGCAAGGCCAAGGAAAGAATCATCATGGACCTTATCAACAAGGACATAGCTGACCTTCAAACTCTTGACCCTACCCAGTTTGGCTTCATTAACAGTAGATCATGCTTATTAAACCTGGTGGACTTCAAGAATGTCACCAAAGTCCTGAATGAAGGCAAAACAGTACATACCTCCTATCTTGACATAGCCAAGGCTTTTGACACAATTCCCCACTTAGCTATCATTGAGAAATTCTCCCAGCTGGGGATTAACCCTTACATCACCAGATGGGTTATGGGTAGCCAACTGGCATACAGACAGAACTCATACTGTCAAAGTTGGGGATTCCACCACTACCACTAGACCAGTTACCAGTGGTGTACCACAAGGATTTGTGCTGGGCCCTCTACTGTTTGAAATCTATTTCTCAGAAATCCAGGCAAAAGTAGATGGCCTGTGGCTCACCAAGTTCGCTGATGATTTCAAACTGGTCCCCCAATGATGTTAACATATTACAAAAAGGGCTAACACAGCCAAATGACTGGTGCCAAAGCCACAGACTAAAACTAAACACAAAAAAGTTCATTATTATCCCTTTTGGCTAAGAGGAATTCCATACAAATTACAATATTGACAGAACCTCCTTAAGCTCAAACCCAATGGTGTGAGATTTCGGAACGCAGATTGACAGCAATCCAAACTTCGATCACTATGTGTACACAGTGGTAAGGAAAGCCTTCTACTTTGCACACCTCATAAGTTAGGGCATTGCATCCAAGAGTAAGGATGTTATAATGCCTGTGTACTCAACCCTCATCTGAACACTAATAGAGTACAGTGCTCCTTTTTGCATGTACCTCACCAGACACCTGCAGCAGCTGGAGAGATCACAGAAGTTTCTCATCAAGAAAATTCAAGGCCTCCAAAACCCGACCTATGTGGAAAGACTGAAAGCCCTGTCACTGTACTCTGCATCTTATAGGCTGCTGTGAGGCAACATGTGCCTGGCCTACAGAGCAGTCTCTGACTCTGCCCTAATGGAACTGCTGCACATCTGCAAATCGACTGGGGCAAGAGTTACTCGCTCCAGGGATCTCAAACTACCCTGTGACATTAAGAGAATATTCTGGAGAGATAGCTATATCTCCCAGAGATTGTCACTCCTCTGGAATAATTTCCCAGTTAACATGAAGCTGAGCTCCTCAATGACCCTATTCAAGCTCAACCTGGACAATTGGATGTGACACTGTAAATTCACTCCAGTGGTGGTACCTATGTCCCTCATGCACAAGGGTAGTCGGTGCTGATCATAGACTCACTATGCGAATGAGGACCATTTAACCAAGTTCAATTAGGGAACATGGGTATAATGTGGCTAGGCTTGTAAAGGCCCTAGGGATATTAGCCTAGTAACCTCCTATGAACCTATGAACAACATCTGCTGGTTGAGCTCTCTTCATGACTACATCCAGGACCATGACCCAGTAGCCTACCATGTCTGGGTGTGGACACCTCAGTCACTGACATAACAGTGGGAGTAGTTCCACTATGGGAGCAGGATCGGGAACATCCACATTGGCTAACACTAGAAGATAATGTAACTGTAAGAACATGTGAATGCCAGCCCTCTCCAGCAGACATTACATCACAGACACTGCTTGATCCAGTGTGTCACTCATGCTATCCAATAAGTCACTCACATTCTTTACACACACATTCAGGACTTGCATACTCTCTTCCAAGGCCCTAGTGGAACATGCCTGTGCCTCTATGATGGCCATATACATACGTCTGGTGGCAAGTAATGACACAAGAGCACCAGGATAAGGGTGGACAGTAGGCCTCATCCAAGCACCTCTAGAAAGCCTCTTGTGTGGTACCACACCTTCACAGTGGCTATGAGCAGATTCAACCATCTCTGCAACTGAGATGACCACACAACCACAATCAACAGTGTCACCCTCAACATTTTCCATATCTGAGGGCTCAGGGGAATGGGTATGTATACACATACTGACTGTGGCTGAAATAAGGCCAGGAGATGTGTGAACCACAGCGCAGTGCCAGACTGAACCTCTGCATCTCCTGACTGTGCCTATATATCACCATCACCATCATCATCATCATGAGAGGCTACAACATATGCTGAATTCGGGTGGTATGAGTTATATACTACCGCTGTCATTAATAAACACAGGAAGGAAAGAAAAAGTGAGTGGAAATGCTCCACATGTTGTTCTACACACTCATATTAATCAATTTCAGATGTTAAAGGAATACAGTACTTTTTACTCTCCCCTCAGACTTACATCTAAGTAATGGTTATTACTAATCAAAGAACATTTGTGATTACCATCTGCAGGTGGTCTTTCATATGGTAATTCTGATGTCTCTGGTAAGTGGGGAAGGCAGTGGAAAGAAGACTAGGTATGCACAATGCAAATGACACAAAGGTAAGAGAATAATGACTTTCCTGTCATCCCCATAAGAAATATATCAGAATCAAGCAGGCTGACCATCTCCTCCAACATAATCTCTGTTGGACTCTTCTCTCTGGTAAGGCACACATATCAATATTTTCAGATGTGGAAGTAGTAACACATAACGGCATTAGATGTATAGCATACCTGGAATTTTTTCTTTGGACACACATGGTCTGTTGTCTACATCAGCAGCAACATCAAGGAATCTGCATGGACCTTGAGCTGTCTGGATCTCTGACAGTGAGCAGGAAATGCGCATTCCAGTGAGTGGTTGTCTCAATTGACTTATGGATATGGAGCATCTCTAGAAGGGCAGGATCCAAGATTGCCTTGTAAGGTGAGACACAGATCACCTCTGAGTAATCTGTATTATACAGACTAGAGTGATAGTGATTTGAGCCTGTCCACATAGGACAGGTGTTGGAGACCATGGATTTTCTTTGTGAGGTTATTTCTGTGGCCTTTCTAGCTGGTGCAGATGTTTGGAGAAGTGCATACCAAATGGGGCATTATACTCAATTACTGGTTAATGAGAGAGGAATATAGAGAGGTAATAACCTCCTTTTTTCTCAATGCAATCCCTTTACTTATGAAGTGTACCAAATAAAAGGCTTTTCTGACCACTGTCGCTACATAATGGTTGAATGTGAGATTTTTATCAACCTGAGTACCCAGGTGTCTCATCTCAGGTTGTGTGTTTGGGGCGTTGTCATTGATGTGGTAATCAGTAGGGGTTGTATTTTTGCCGAATGGTATGATGATACATTTTTTTTGCATTTAGCTTGAGGCCATGACTTTGGCATCAGTTATTAGTTGCTGAGAGACCCTCTTGCAGTATGTTAATATCATATGTGGAGTAAATGACAGCACCCAACTTACAGTTGTCTACAAACTTGGTCAGCCACAGGCCTTTTGTCTTTGCCTGGACCTCTGAGAAGTAGATGCCAAACAGTAGGAGTCCCAGGACAGATTTCTGGGGAACTCCACTAGTGACAGGTCTACTATTGGAGGTGGAGGCACCTATTTTGACCTTGAGGGTCCTGTTGGTGAGCCAATTGGGCACCTATCTGATGAGATAGTGATTTATGCCAAGTTGTGTTAACTTTTTGATGATGCCCGAGTGGAGGATTGTGTCAAAGGTCTTGGCCAAATCAAGGTAAGCTGTATGTACTGACTTTCCATTATCCAGGGCCTTGGTGACAGTCTCAAAGAAGTCAACCAGGTTCAACAGGCAAGATCTGCACTTGATGAATCTGAACTGTGTGGGGTCAAGTGCTTAGAGATTACCTATGTCCTTGTTTATGCGATCTATAATATTATGCTCCATGGCTTTACAGATCAGACTAGTCAAGCTAATGGGGCAATAGTTTCTCATGTCAGTGGCACCACCTTTGTTCAAGGAGATGGCAATGGCAGTTCTCCACTCTGCTGGAATGAAGCCTGTACTTACAGTAGGCTGTGTTTGAATAGAGTGCTCAATGGCAAAGCCAGTTCTTGCTGGAAATTGTGCAAAATACAGCCTGGGATGCTATCAGGTCCCATGGAAGCTGTGTTCTTTGCCTTGGATAGGGACTTTAACACTTGATCTACAGAGATGTGAGGTGTGGGTTGCCAGGTATCAGGGATGTCGAAAGGGCCTTTATGGGTACAGGGGGTGAAGTTTACATTGAATCTATCTGTTAGCAGGATGGCTACATCAACAGGATCAGTGTAAGTGATACTGTTAAGTACTAATTTGTAACAAACCTGAGCTTTGTCATGGAGGTTCCTGGTGTAACTGAAGAAGGCTTTGTGGTTTCCCTTTGTTTTGGAGGGTAGTTTTGATTCATAATTGGGTTTGGTGGTTTTTACTAGTGATCTAATTTGTTTGTTGAGGCTAGAGTTTTTGCAATTTGAAATTTGTTCCTTGTTACCCTTGGACAACACTTTCTTCCTTTTGTTATAAAGCTGGTGGATAGAGGATGTCCACCAAACAGGTTTGTGTTTCCTTGAGGAGCAGGTTTTAGCTTTGTTGGGTAAGACTGAGTGCATGCAGTTGTTCAGGTGCTTGTATACTGCATTGGTGTACTGTTCTGCATTGTTGTCTTCATCCTCTGAGGGGGCGGTGCTATGAAGTTACAGACACCCCCAAGAGGCTGTACTCAGCTTTTGAGAAGATTTTTAGCTTGATTGCAGCTGGGGGAGGGTTGAGTGGGATAGAAACTTTGAACAAGACAGCCCGATGATCTGATCTCACCAGGGAAGAACATACTATGGTAGTGGTGCAGTGGTAACCCATGTTGGTGAGAACCAATTCCAGAATGTTATCTCCCCTTGTGGGGGATGAGACAAGCTGGTCTAGTGCATTAGAAGTGACAAAGTCAAGAATCATTGGGTGAGTGAATTAGTGCAGGAATAGTTCACCCAGTCTATGGTGGGGTAGTTGAAGTCACCAAGGATCAGGGTGTTAGTGGGTACCTTGATGGAGTCAAGTAGATCCAGGTAAAAGGAGTTGTTGTTCTGAGTCATGGAGGGGGGTCTACAGCTGGCTATAACTTGGATGGGTGTTTTGCCAACTCTCAGTTGCACCTGGAGTGGTTCCAGTGTGTCATGCTGGCAAACCAGTCTAGAGGTGTGCCTGTCCTTAATGAAGATAGAGAATCCGCAACCCTTAGTCTTCCCAACCTCATTTTGGGGTCAGAATATGTGGAATGAGATGTAGCCTGGTAAGGCAGGGGTTCCCTCAGCAGCCCTGAACCAAGTTTCAGTGACTGCAGAAACATTGGCATCTTCCAATGCAAGGAGAGCTTCCAGTGAGTGCATTTTCAGGTTAAGGCTCCTAGCAGCATGACCTACAATTTGCTTTTTGACAGATCTTTTATGTTGAAAGATTTGTCTTTGGGACATTGCTTAAAAATGCAAATGGAGGAGTGAGAGCCTTGGCCAGGATCTGCAATTTCAGTGGTGACAGGCGGAGGCCATCTCTGGCAAAGCATCAAGGTCTGACAACCATGTCATCCCAGGCAGTCAGACACTGGATCTCCTTGGAATGACACCAGAAAATTCAATTGTTGAAGTCAATAATTTTTGTTGGTATTGTGGTATCATTCTTGGTGAAGCTAGTATGCTACTTAGGGCTAGGGTCATACCTTACTGGAACACATACTCTGTGAGCTCAATCAGGTTTCTCTTCATATAGTCCAGGGAGGTATGCCTCAAGTCATTCACACCAACATGGACAATGACAGTCATACTTGTATTTGTTGTGGCAAGACTTAAGTGCGTGTGTGATATGGCAGATTCTGGCACCTGATAGATAACTGACCATGACCTTCTCCTTGTTGAGCCTGGTGAGGAGGACATTAGTGTGTCTCACAACTGAGTCACCATTGACTAGTATGGCTGGCTTATTGTTATGTCTTGTGGGCTGTGATTGTTTATTGTTTTGCCTTATGTGCTGTGTTTCTGAGACACTGGTTTGTTGTCTGCTGTGTGTGATGTGTTTGGTGTTGTGTGTGGAATGTTTGTGAGTCTGTTTTGGAGGTCTCTGCTGTTTAGGTAAGTTTTTATTGAGGACCTCTGCATAGGTGAGTATGTGTTGTGCTTGGCTATGTGATGTGAGTGGTGTGGTGTTTGTGCTGGCAATCTCCAGTTTGCCAGGAGTACTGACTGTGGCAAAAGAGAGCATGGATTCCAGGTTACTGATGTAGATACATTTCTTGCAAGTAGAAGAATGTGCTAGGAGACGAGGGCTGTCAGTAAACAGAAGGCAGTTACTACACTGTCTCAGAATGCCCATGTCGACCAGGCTGGCAGAAGAAACTGATGGGAATTGTCCAGACATAGTGCTCCAAATACCTGGGAAGACTTATGAAGAGAGGGTTTTGATAAGAGTTTGTCCACAAGAGTGTATCCCACAAAAACCTTCTTAAATGTAAAGTAACTGGCCTGAAGCACAAGCGCTAAAACCAAAACTAAGATGCTTAGAATAACAGATACATTTAATCAGGCTGCTAAGCAGTAATAAATGCAGCAGAATAAAAGCACTTGTAACACATAACCCTTCTAACTTGGAAAGAACAGTAAGAACTGACATATTTGCAGTACACCAGCAGTGAATGAAAAAAATGCATGCATATCAAAATATTTTTTTCTATTGCATATTAAAATACATTCCAAAAATGAACATGTAAATAGGATATATAAAGATGGCAAACATACCTTATGAAATGGTTAAGTAATTTACAGAATAATCTTCTTCAAATAATAAGTACTGATGGTCTGTCTCTATCCAATTAGTCTTCCATCCTTCCACTTCAATAGCTATGCCATTTCCTTTATATATTGTAGATTCAACCCTGTGAGTACTGTGAAGATGCAAATGAGGTGTAAAATCATTAACATTGCTGAATACCAAAAAACACTTGACATGGAGAATGTAAACATGGTGCAAGCAGCTACACAATTGAATGCATATGTCCAATCACTGCTGGTAGGAACATATAAGCTGCTAATGGCTTGAAACGGTTACTGATTGTTCTAACCACAACAACAAACAATACTGAAATAACTGTTCTCTCTGAAGTATGTGAAAGCTATTAGAAGAACTTTAACAAAATTGATATTCCTGTACTAAGAGCACACTATCCATCCTGTTCTTAAAATCTGTCTGAAGTGTTACATACTGATACAAAGGTGCAAATAAGTGTCCATGGCATTGTATTTCTGTAGCTAAGCTAAGAGAAAGGGAAGATGCTCAGAAAATTGAATAAATAACTGGCAGCTTTGGCAATCATATATTAATATGGTGTAGGGTATTATTAGCCTAAATTATCTGTCAGTATCATATTGATCTAGATATGCTTAAGCAAATGATAAAAGAACATCTTCTGATCCTGTGCTGATGGCAAAGAAGGATATGATACACTATTGAGTGCATGTTGTTATTGAACAGATTTGAGAGTTTAAATCCAGAAAGTGTGATGTCTGACAAAGTTAATGCATATGATCAGGTTGTACCACACACAAATCTAGGAAACTTCACAATCCTGCCTTTTCATATTTATTACCATATATGTGTACTATTGACAATTGTTTATTAATTTTTTCCTTTTTTTCTGTTCCTCATTTGCGGGTGTTTTGGCATAGAGCACTATGGACTAGCAGCATTTCGAGGCAGTGAACAAGAGTCCATTGCACAAGGTACAAACTGAGAAATGGAACTGGTCTTGCCATCAGTACTGCATTTCACATTCACATATATGGTCTTTGCCACAGCACTCTGAACAGCAGTAAGGTGAAATTGTGTGGAATATACATTGTTAACATCTTCTTTTGCCTGTGTAATGTCAGCACTGCTTAAAGGAAAGTGAACAATTTAATTACTGCATTCTTCATTAGAGAAACCTTTGTCACTGCTATGCTGTACCATTAATGAGTGAATGATATGCACTTGCTGTATGCCTGTTTCTGTGGCAGAAATTGTAAATGCAGTGACTTTGGCCCCTTAACACAGTTTTTCTGTCATTCAAATCCATGCAGAGTGAAAGGACTGTGGAAAATATTACTCCAGATGTAAGAATCACTGTCATTAAAACCTTATATGCTTCTTATTACTGTAACTTGCCTTGTGCACTTGCTCACTGCTAAGCATCATGCAATCAAGCTTGCCTCCTTAAGGAAAAAAGAGAAAAATATTATTTGGGTAACCTTCTGTTATGCAAACAGGCTTAGCAGTGATATGCTGCCATTAGCACTCTGGACAGTGCATAGTGGAGAAAATCTATCTGTTAGCTTTCACTGTGGCACAAGGTATAAGTGCAATGCCTTCAAAAATATCACACAGGTGATCCAGCATTCAGATCCAGATAATAAGACATTAATTAGGAAGCAGTACTACCTAATTATTTTTATTGCTAAAAATTCTCATTAATGCTTTGATAGATACATTTTTCTAAGTAACATATCTCATAAATTATTTACTTATGAAACATAGATGAATGTGTGTGTAATTGTTTAAGCAGGGTGAAATGCACTTGCATATCTATGATGGGCAGAATACTGAAGTTAAATCAACTTCTCTCCTCACATAGCAGAAATCTGTGTTTAGGACAGTATGTATCATAGAGTATGTATGTATGTATGTATGTATCATATTCCAACATGTTACTCAGCTCATGAACATCTACCCATCTGACATACATTTACAAAAAGTAATGCTGCCTCTTTTATGAGAATGCATTTCACAGGACTTCCTAAAGTCACACACATACAGGCATATCCAAAGTATATCTCCATTTATACTGAATGCATTTTATCTGTAATGAACATCTTTGAAAGGGTGTTCTCCTGTAGCCCTGAAAAATAATAACTTTGCTTCAAATTTATGCATTATTTCTTCCTTGGGTTTGATCCCACATTAGTCAACTAACTTTTTTACCGTGTGTAATTCCAGAAAGTTATTTACCAAGTCATTTAACCTGCAAATCACCAAGGATAATAAACCAAGCCATTAAGCATGTCAGTATTGACCATCTAAAAAAGTGTGAACAAGCTGAGCATCACATATGGCAAATCTCACCGCTACATGTTTCACACCTTCATTACTCTTCAGTAAAATACCTTCCTCTTCGTTTGATGATGCCTCTGTGCTCTCCATCATGAAAACACAGTTGGCATGGCTGTGAGTGTTTGCACACTAGCTGTTTGAGATTAGAATTTGGCGCCAATTCATACTTAGAGTTGCTGGATGGCTGGTGTCAGAGATGATGGTGCTGAATTTACAAAACAGAGATAGAACTGTGGAGGAGTCTCAGATTTCTGTGACACTCCTTGTGATGCCCTAAAGCTATAGGCTACTGCAGTGGGACTACACTGGGTCTCACTACAAGACTGAGGCTTGGAAAAGAGCAGTCAAGGATGTCTCCATCGCAACTGGCATCCCACATACTGGAGAGAACTGTCATCATCACTATAGTGACCTAAAACAGTGCAAGAAGGACCTCCTTAACTAATGGGAGGGTGAGTTTGGACTGCTGCCATTCCACAGTTGCATAAGTATACTGACCTATCTATATTAAATGATATAGAATGTGGTACCCATGCAATACTGTTATTCTATATACTTCCATGTCTCTTCTTCTTTTCTTCTGTTTTGTACACTGCTGAAGGCATTGCAGTGCACCGTGATATGCACCAAGAGAGGTTATCTTACCTCAGAGAGGCACAGGGTACTTATGCATCAGGTCTTAATATAAACCTAATAACTATTGTAATTGTATGCAGGTGGACACAGTGGTACAATGGTTAGCATTGCTGCCTCACAGCTCTATAAGAGCATTAATGAAAGTGTATTTCTGGCGGTTTACTTGTGATCATTAAAGCTGTGCTTTTACGGAGGTGTTTCTTCTCTGGGACTTGCACTCCTAGTTATAAGTTTTTTGGTTCTTTGGAGAGCTTTCCGCATTTTTCGTGGTTTTTTGATGTTTTTTGCAGTTCCCATGGAGAGTGGATCTCCGTCTATGAAGGGGCATGATGAGCTTGGCCAGTCCCGGAAATTGGTTGGGCAATTGACTGAGCTGATAGACTTGCTGACACCGTTGTGTAAATCCTTGGCGAGGATGAAAATGCAGGCGTCCCAAACTACAGAAAGCGGAACTGGTGAGCTGATATTTTAAAAGAGCAAGAGAAAGAGGGAGCTAATTGGCGATGGTGTTCACACCGATGACCTTATGGAACCGAATGGTGGATCTTTCAATCCTGCAGCTACACCGAGAGTGCTTATAGATGGTAGTCCGGTGAATATCAGAGTTGAAGGTGTCGGCAATAATGCACAGAACTTAGGTTGTCACAATTCAGGTACTGTCCCTTCATTCAGACCCATTGAAACCATTGATTGGTTAAACATTAGCTATTGCTTTAAACTGGACAGTTTTAACCCAAAGGGGTTTAAGAATGGAGATTCTTTTAATAAAATGGTGGACAATATGTCTAAATGTATATTTAAATACAGAACGCTTTTGATTGAAAATGCTTATTTAACGGAATGCATTAGTAGGAACATTGTTCCTAAAGGCTTAAGAATTTATAAATTTCCTAATAATGTTCATTTGGGCTCAGTTTTTCACAAGGAGTTGTTGGAAGTTTTTAATAGAAGTGGCATCGATATTTTGAAATGAATTATCAAAGAAAATAATAGAAATTTAACAATTTTACAAAAATATATTGATGAATTAGAAGGGCTTATTAAAGAGGATTTATTTTTTGGAATTAATGAGGAGAGAGAAAAATATTTCAATATAAGGGGTGTTATTGATGATAAATGCAAAGGGTTAATTAACAGGAAGATGGAGAAACTTAAACGTGATATACAAGATTATGAAAATAATATAAGCTACCCCAAACCCCCCACATATACATATATATATAATAAAAACAATAATAATAGTAAGAACAATAAAATATTTTATAAACAGGGACAAGATGTGGAGCCTTAACAAATAGGAGAGGGATGGAATGAATATGATTATGATAGGGATTTCCCTCCCATAGATAGGGAATATAGGCCCCCTATTTTTCAGAGGCCTCAGAATGGAAATTTTCCTATGATAGGGGGGAGAAGGGGGAGGGGGAGATATTAAAAGGATGTACCTCTGACCCAGAGTTCAAAACAAGTGAACAGGATATACTTGAGGAAGGATGTATTAATATTTTCAATGGCTTCAGTATTTATAATTATAGTAATGTTCCACTTGAAAAAGAACATTTTAGTTTGTTAGGAAAAGGTTTTAAATTTATTCCCCAGGTAAAAGGAGATTTGACTTCAACACTCCTTGATATAAAATTATTTCTTAGGAAAATTAACTTGAATTTAGTATTTTTTAAGAATGACAAGAATAATAAGGTGGGCTCTAATGAAATGTTAATGAAGAAATCTATATGTAACCCCCCTATTCATCCTCAACTCAAAAACTTAGAAAGTGTCATGGAAAGTGAAACAAGGAAGGCACAAAGAAGAACTAGATGTAAAATGAACCTCAATAAAGTAGAATATAAGATCCTGAATGAATTAAAACATAATTTCAATGTGAGAATAATGAAACCAGATAAGGGGGGCTATTATTATGGATACTATTATATATGAAGGCAAAATGAATCCAATCTTTAGAGATGAAAATAAATATTCTGTAGTATCTAAAAATGAAATTAACGTAGCCTATAAGAGAATTGACAATGTATTAGAGGCTATGTTTAATGATGAGAGTATAGATGGAAGTATACTCTCTTACTTGAAGGTGGACAAACCTAAGATACCAGTAATCTATGGTATCCCCAAAGTTCATAAGGATTTGATAGACCCCCCACTGAGACCCATTGTATCGGCGGATGGTTCCAAAACACTACCATTAGCTAAATTCATAGACAACAAAGCTAAACATATATGGATTAATAAGACAGCAATTTTAAAAGATTCATGGGACCTTTTAATGACAGTTAACTCGGAATTATATTCTGAGGAATTATTATTTGTGACAATAGATATTGTGGATCTTTTTTCATCCATTCCCTATTCTGAAGGAATGAGAATGTTTGAGGATGAAGTATTTCAAGATAGAATGTTAACTCATAAAGAAAAGGTGGTGTGCACAGGCTTGATGGAAATGGTACTTAATAATAATTTTTTGTGGCTATGGGTGCAGCCTGTGTACCTACATTTGCAAACCTAGTTTTGGCTAACTGGGAAGAAGCACATATCCTTAATTCTAGTTTTAATTCATGCTGGAATCTTTATAGGAGGTTCCTTGATGATATAGTGTTTTTTCGGACAGGGGGAGTGAGAAATTAGAGGAATTTATAAAATATATTAATGAGACCACAGATTTCCTCAGATTCACTTATAAGATATCGGAATTTAGCTTACAATATTGGGATATAGAAATATATAAATGTAATGGTTCATTTGAAACTAAGGTATATAGGAAACCAACCTATTGTAATTCATTCCTACATTATGATAGTGCACATCCAGCACATTGCAAGAAAAATATAGTGAAAGGTCAATTTGTGAGGGGGTCACGTATGACAAGCAATTCTAATGATTTTATTTTGGAATGTGATTTTTTGGAAAGTATGTTTTTAGATAGGGGATATCCTATGGATTTTATTGTAAATATTAGGTCCGAAGTGGAAAGAGGTAGACCAGAAAAATTTAAGCCTATTTTAGGAATAAAGGAAGTTAATACGAACTAGGTACTAGGAATGAAAGAAATTAATATCAGTGGGGAGTATTAACATGCCCTGATTTTAGAATATAATGCCTTAAATTATAATACTAGATCAATTTTTCAGAAGGAATGGGAAAGATTTATGGCATTTACTGACCTGGAGGGAATGCCAAAAAGTACACCTAAGGTTGTATATAGAAATTCTAATAATATTAAGGAATTTTTGGAACACAAGAAGATTGATTATAATGAGATTAATAGAGTTAATGGTACCAAAAATAGTGGTACATATAAATGTGGGAAGTGTAATCAATGTGATTACATTGCTAATAAAGAGAAAATATATGTAGAAAGTAGGGACAGATGGATTATTAGTAAAGGACTGTATAATTGTGATTCCAAGGGCTTAGTTTATCTTGCCACCTGTGAAAAGTGTGGGTCCTTTTATATAGGCAAGACAGAAAGAACTTTAAAAAGAAGAGTTTATGAACATACCTATGATATAATAGAAGAGAAAGAAACAAATGCTCTATTTAAACATTCAAAGGTATGTAAAGATAGTAAATTCAACTTTTTTGTAATAGAGCATATTAAAAGTGGCATTAGAGGAGGCCCCTGGGAAGACACCATAGGTTATAGGGAACTATGGTGGCAAGTGACACTGGAAGCAAATAAGTCCCCAGGTTTAAATGAACATGTTTCCATATTACCTCTTGTAAAATTAAAGGCAGCCAAATTATGAGTTTAAGTGCAATATATATTTGTATCACTAGGTGGGGATGTTTGGTTATAAAGTTTCTTTCCTTTATATAATATGAAGTTTCTCCAATGCTGATTTATTTTAATGCCCTTTTTATATAATATTATGGTAATTAATTACATATATATTTGTTTTTAAATGGTTTTAAATCTATTTAAGAAATGTTATTTAAGTATGTACTAATTTAGATTTATTTATTTTTACTAAAGGTAATAATGTGGAAGGAAATGATATTGCACTTGTGAATATTAATGAGCCGAAAGGTTTATGTCGATTTGTGCATTTAAAGTTAATTAGTGTTTTTTTATTGGCTTTGGGTCCTTTATTGATGTATATAAGTGATTTGATTATGTGGAAATAACATCTGATGAAGTCCAGTGGATAGGACGAAAACGCATGTATATTTCTATAAGAGCGTTAATGAAAGTGTGTTTCTGGCAGTTTGCTTGTGATCATTAAAGCTGTGCTTTTACGGAGGTGTTTCTTCTCTGGGACTTGCACTCCTAGTTATAAGTTTTTTGGTTCTTTGGAGAGCTTTCCGCATTTTTCGTGTTTTTTTTCAATTCCAGATGCATGCCACATTATTTCTTACTGTGATTTTGTACTTCTATAGGTTCATAGGTTCATAGAATGATACTAGGCTATTGGCCCAGAGAGCCTTATAAGCCTAGCCAACAATTTTGTCCATATTCCCACAAAGTCAGCACCTGTTTCCCCTGTCCAGCAGGGAAACAGGTGGGATCCCAGGGGTGTATTTTCTATTTCCCATCCAGTCATCCAGGTCCCACTTAAAGAGGGAAAGTGAAGTACTCTGCTTGACATGGAGAGGGAGTCTATTCCACAGATGAGGGAGTCTTTGGGATACAAATCCATCCTACCAACAATTTTTATTAATGTCATGGACCAGGTTGAGGTCTTGTGTGCAAGTTGCGCATGTGGAGTTTGACTTATGGACAGACAGTAACACCGTCAAGGCTGGGTCTGAGATAGCCTTGTATGCCAGACACAGGTCACCTCTGAGTAGTCTGTACGAGACTAAGTGGAGGTACAGGGCTTTTAGCCCATCTGTATATGGTAGGTGCTTGAGACCCTGGATTTTCCTGGTCAGGAACCTCTGTGGTCGCTCCAGATGCTGCATGTGCCTGGCAAGGTACATGCCGAAGGAGGCATTGTACTCAATAATGAGTCTGATAAGAGAGGAGTACAGGGATCTTATTTCCTCTTTGTTCCTGGATGAAATACCCTTACTTATGAGGTGGGCCATGTAGAAAGCCTTCTGTACACTGGAGGCAACGTGGTGGTCAAAAGTCAAGCTGCTATCACCCAAGTCCATCACAACTGATTGCATGCTTAGTATGTTGTTATTAATGTGATAATTAGTGGGGGATGCTATTTTCCCCAAAGGGGATAATAATACATCTCTTGGCATTCAGTTTAAGGCCATGCTTCTGGCACCAGTCATTATTTGGGTAAGGCCCTCTTGGAGGATGTTTACCTCACTAGGGGAATTTAATACAGTGCCCAGCTTGAAGTCATCTTCAAACTTGGTCAGCCATAGACCACTGGTTTAGGCTTGCACCTCAGAAAAGTATATGCTAAACAGTTGAGGCCCCAAGACTGATCCTTGGGGTCCCCACTCATTATGGGTCTATTACAAGAGGTGGCTTCCCCTATTTTCACTGACAGTGAGACAGTTAGGTACTCATCTAGTAAGATATGCATTGATTTCTAGCTGGGAGAGTTTATCTATTATATCCAAGTGGGGAATAGTTTTGAAAGCTTTAGCTAGGTCAAGGTAGGCTGTGTGCACTGACTTTTGTCCGTGGCTTTGGTGACTATTTCAAAGAAGTTGACCAAATTTAATAGGCATGATCTCCCTTTGACAAAACCAAACTGTGTGGGGTCAAGTGTTTGAAGGTTGCCAATGTCCTTGTTTATAATGTCCATGTTAATGCATTCCATGGCCTTGCAGATCAGGCTAGTTAGGCTGATGAACTTATACTTGCCTGGGTCAGTGGACGCTCCACCTTTGTGAAGAGGGATGACTGCGGCTGTCCTCCATTCAGCTAGGACAAAGCTGATGCTCAGGCTTTGGTTGAATAAGATGCCTAATGGTGCTGAGAGCTCATGCCTCAGTTTATGTAGGACACAGCCAGGGATGTTGTCAGGACCCATGGAAGCTGTATTTTTTTGCCTTTGAAAGGGCATTAAAGGCCAATTCCCTGGTGATGAAGGGAGGGGGCAGGTGCTGGGGATGTCCTGGTTTACTGATGAGGGGATAGGGGTGTGAAGTTTTCACTGAACCTGTCTACCAGCAGGTTGCCTATATCTATGGCGTTTGTGTATGTGATGTTCTTGACCACCAGTTCAAAGCAGATTTGAGTGTTATCTTTGTGATTGTGGACGTATGTAAAGAAGGCATTATGGTTTTTCTTAGTGGATGTGGCCAAATTGGACTTGAAGTTAGCATTAGAGGATTTCACCAGTGACTTTATTTGCTTGTTCAGACAAAGGAGAGAGTGCTTCCAACTTGGCACCTGCTCCTTCTCGGTCCTGGACAGCAAATTTTTGCTTTTATTATAGAGTTTTTTTATTGCTACTGTCCACCAGACAGATTTACTTATTTCTTGAGGAAGATGATTTGGTCCTGTCAAGTACTGCTGAATCCATGCAGCTATTTAGGTGCTCACATAGTTTTTTGGTGTAGGCTTGGACATTAGTGCTAGTTCCAACTTAAGGGATGGCAGCTGTGAAGCTGCTTATACCTGCTCTCAGGAGATTGTATTCAGCTTTGGAAAAGTTTTTTTGTTTGACCCTCGCAAGGGGTGGGTCAGGGAGATGGTGACTTCAAAAGTGAGCTCTTTATGGTCAGATCTTACCAAGGAGGATTAAACTGTATGGGTGCTACAGTGGCTACTCATCTTTGTTAGTACCAGGTCCAGGAAATTTTCACTTCTCATGGGGGTGTTGACCAGCTGATCCAATGCATTGAGATTGATGAAGTCGAGGAATCTCTGGGTGTTTGTGTTTGGGCTGGAATATGTCTTCCACTCTATGGTTGGGTAGTTAAACTCACACAGGATCAAGGTAGAAGGTTGAATCTTGATGGATTTGAGTAAGTCCAGATAGGTGGACTGGGTATCCCGAGTCATGTTTGGGGGTCTGTAGCTAGCTATGATTTGAATATGTGTTTTGTCAACAGTTAACTGCACTTGGAGTGTCTCCTGTGCATCATACTGTTTGATCAGCCTGGAGATTTGTCTGTCTTAGATAAATGTTGAAGCTCCATCTTCTTTGGCTTTGTAGCCCTCCGCTTGGAGTCTGAAAGTATGGTAGGATGAATAACCTGATAAGACTGGGATGCTCTCGACAGCTTTGAACCAGATTTCAGTGACTGCACAAATTTCAACATCTTCCAGGGTGAGGAATGCTTGCAATGAGTGCACTTTCATACTAAGACTCCTAGCATTTAACAGCATGACCTTTAAATTCCATTTAGAATAATTTTTCATGTAGGTAATTTTGTCCTCATGATTTTGCCTAAAAAAGGCACTATGGGGGAGGCAAGAGCCTTTGCCAGAAGCCTGAAGCCCATGGGAGAGAGATGAAGGCCATCTCTGGCAAAGCATCATGGTCTATCAATCATGTCATCCCAGGCTGTCTGATACTGGATCCCCTTGGAATGACACCAGAAACTAAGCCAATTGTTAAAGTCAATAATTTTCTGTTTGTATTGAGACATCATTCTGGGTGACGGTAGGATGCTGCTTAAGGCTAGGGAATTACCTGCCTGGGACACATATTCAGCAAGGTCAATCATGTCATCTAGAGAGGTATGTCTCATGTCATTCACACCAACAAGGACTACGACAGAGTCATAGCACTACCTGTTGTTAAGACACTTGAGTACGAGCATGATGTGCTGGATTGTAGCACCTGACAAACAGCTCACCATGACTTTCTCCTTGCCCAGCCTGGTGAGAGGCACATCTGTGTGTCTCACAATAGAGTCTCCTATGACTAGTATGTTGGGTTTGTGGCTGGGTCTTAGAGGCTGTGAGACACAGACGTGTGTATTATGTGTGGTGCTTGGTGCTGGCAGGTATGATGTGCGTGTGCGTGTGCGTTATTGCCTCAGATAACTCTTTTGTTTAGGTATTTTTTGTTGAGAACCTCTGCATATGTAGGAGTGTGTTGTACAGGTGTAGGTGGTGTTAGAGGTGTGGTGCTTGTAGTGTTTGTGCAGACAATCTTCAGAGCGCCAGATGTACAGGCTTGTGATTGAGGCAGCAAGGATTCTAGGTTCAAAATGAAATTGCATCTCTCACATATTGTGTTCCTAGGTAGTAATAGTAGGGGTGATATATTTCATGACAAATGTCTTAAATTGTATCCCGTTAAGACCTTTATTTACCAAATTTGGACTAATGTTGCAAAACAACATTTGAAATTACATCCATGAACATAATGAAAATTTAGTAAACCACCTTTATCCTACTCGTGTTAATCAGGTTTTGCCTGTCCTACAGCTTCTTGATCCCCAGAGCCATCAGTTAATAACACAGAGCATGACAGATGAATACTGATGGCAAACCATAAAGATATGTATTAATGACCGTTAGAGAATGACAAACTGTACATCAGCACCATGACTGGAGAATGAACATTCTCCAGCAGGGTATTAATCTACAAGTAATGTCCTCTGAAAAATGAGTCCTCCCCTTCCCGGCAGCATATCAAGCTGCCATGGAGCTCAGACTGGAAACACCTAATGGCTGCCATTATTGTATGCTTCCTAAGAAGTGCATCTGCTGTTTAATTGGGGTGGTGGCCTAATGGTTAAGGTATTTGTCTTACAAATGCAAGGTGCAGGTTTTGAGTCTCACAAGGGATAGTTAGCTAGGTTTAAAATGGCTTTCAAGGGCAGTTAGCCTAGTATGAACCTATAAGCAAGTATAAAACATATAAAAGAAAGAACATAAAAAAAAGTGACTGTTTATCTGTGTGTTAATTTTACGTGTGAGTAAAAGCAAGATTAAGCCGTTATTTTACACTGGCTAAGCAGCGCTTTTACAGTTTAATGAGTATAAAACAAAAAATAAACAGAAAAAGTGTATATGTGTGTATGTATGTGTATGAATGTGTTTATGTTTCTGTCTGTGTGTGAGAGTGTATGCGTGCATGTATGTGTATGAATGTGTTTATGTTTCTGTGTGAGAGTGTATGCGTGCATGTGAGTGAAAGTGAGATCAATAGAGCTATTACTTTGCACTCTAAGCAGTGCTTTTGCTGTTCAGTGTAAAATAAAAAATAAACAGAAAAAAGTGTATGTGTGTGTATGTGTGTATGAATGTATGTTTCTTTCTGTGTGTGTGAGTGAACATGTGTATTAAAGCAGAAGTCTGTAGTATGTGTGTGTGTGTGTGTGTGAAAGCAGAAGAGACTGTGTATGTGTGTATGAGAGAAAGAGAGAGAGACAGTGAGATCAATTGAGATGTTATTTTACACTCACTAAGCATTGCTTTTGCTGTTGATTGTCAATTAAGAAAGAAAATAAACTTAAAATAACAAAAAGTGTGTGGGTGTATGTGTGTCTGTGAGTGAGACTGTATGCATATATGAGTTGAGAGGTCTGCATACCTCTTGACCTCTTATCTCATCATATCTGGATAAGCGTAAATTAAATGGGGTACAAAGGCTCAAAATAACAATATATTTTACACAGTCCTGTTATAAAATCACAACATTAATATCTGTGTTGGCTTTTCTGAAGCAGAGGTGTGTGCATGTGTGCCTGCATGAGAGAGACTGACCACTGGCAGTAGTAGTAAAGAGGTCAACATACCTCTTGACCTTTTAGGTAAAGAAATATGGATAAATTGCATAAAGGGAGAGCAAAGGCTCAAAAATAGGAACCGATTTTAATTATTGTTCTTAAAAAAGTTGCTTAAATTGCAGTATTTATGTTAGAATGAATTTTCTAAATGAAATGAAAGTCTGAAACTCAAATCTATGTCATCATTTAGAAACATCAGTCCCTAATAAATGGCAACAAGCCAAATGTTTTAGGAGAAAGGAACCAAAAAATAAAGTAAATACCTGGACATTTTTTAAAGTTTTATATTTTGGATGTAAAATGCTTCCTTCAACACCAATGACATATACTATAGCATGTCTGAAACATTAGGAGCAACTCTTTTACATCAAAAATATATATATAAAAATAATATAGTACTCAAAAAATAAATAAGTAAAACACAATATTTTAGACAGTCCATTCTCTAAGAACAATAATTCCCTCCAGGGTGTGTGTTAATGTGTAATTAATGCCCTTCCAGGGGTATAAAGGCCCTCCATCTGTGGCATCGGGCCTCATAACACCCCTGAGCATGTTTTAATTACACATTAACACATACCCTGTCAGGCATTATTGCCTGCTTGAGTCTGTATATCTGTCTCTATCTTCACCCCTCCTTTCTTACCACTTTGCACTGTTGACTGTTCATTATGCATAGCGATATAAATGTCGTCTTATGGCAAGAAATATATCCCAAACAGCAGAGGCCGCAAGACCAAGACCTGGGGTACACTGCTTGTTACGGGTGCACTACTTGAGGTGGCTGCCCCTATTTTGACTAGGTGGGTTCTATCAGTGAGCCAGTTTGCTACCCATCTGGTAACATAAGGATTGGTGCCTAGTTGAGAGAGTTTATCTGTTATACCTGAGTGGGGAATAGTATCGAAGGCCTTGGCTAGGTCAAGGTAGGTGGTGTACACCGTCTTCCCTTCATCTATAGTCTTGGTGACTGTCTCAAAGAAGTCGACCAAATTTAACAGGCATGACCTCCCCTTGCAAAACCAAACTGCATGGGGTCAAGTGTCTGGAGGTTGCCAATGTCCTTGTTAATGAGGTCCATGATATCTTGCAGATCAGGCTAGTTAGGCTGATGGGTCTATAATTTCCTGGATTGGTGGATGCTCCACTTTGTGCAAAGAGATGACAGTAGCTGTCCTCCACTCAGCTGGGATGAAGCTGGTACTTGGGCTTTGGTTGAATAGGGTGCCTAATGATGCTGCAAGTTCATCCCTGAATTCATATAGGATGCAGCCTGGGATGTTATCGGGTCTCATTGAGGCTGTATTTTTTGCCTTTGAGAGGGCAGTGATGACTTGCTCCCTAGATATAAGGGGAGGGCAGCAGGTAATGGGGATGTCCTGTTTTACTGATGGGGGGGTACAGAGGAGTGAAGTTTTAACTGAACCTATCTGTCAGTAGGTTGGCTTTATCTACAGGGTTTGTGTATGCTGTGTCCTTGATCAACAGTCCTGAGCAGATCTGAGTACTTCCCTTGAGATTGCAGGCATATGTGAAGAAAGCCTTATAGCTGTCTTTAGTAGATGTGGCCAGTTTGGACTCGAAGTTTGCATTGGAAGATTTCACTAGGGCTCTTATTTGTTTGTTCAGGCTGAGAGATTGCTTCAAATTAGACACCTGCTTCTTCTTGGTCCTAGACAGCAATTTTTTCCTTTTATTATAGAGTTTATTTATTGTAGATGTCCACCAGACCGGTTTACTGTTTCTTGCGGAAGATGATTTCGTCCTGTCTGGTATTCCTGATTCCATGCAGCAATATAAATGTTCATATAGTACTTTGTTCTAAGTTTGGACATATGTGCTAAGGAGGGCGGAGGGGGCTGTGAAGCTGTTTATATCTTCCCTCAGGAGGTTGTAAGCAGCTTTGGAGAAGTTTTTTTGTTTGACCCTAGCTGTGGGGGGGGGGGGGGGGGTGGGTATCGGGGGAGATGGTAACTTCGAAAGTGACTATTTTTTCGTCGGATCTTACTAGGGATGATGACACTGTAGGGATGCTGCAGTGGTTACTCATGTTGGTTAATACCAAATCCAAGATATTTTTTATCGCTTGTGTGGGTGTCAACCAATTGGTCCAAGGCATTTGCATTGACAAAATCAAGGAATCTCTGGGCATTTGTGTTTTGGCATAAGTATTTCTTCCAATCTATGGTTGGATAGTTAAAGTCACCCAGTATCAGGGTAAAGGGTTGAATCTTGATAGATTCAAAGAGGTCCAGATAGGTGGAGTGGGCATCTTGAGTCAGAGTTGGAGGCCTGTAGCTAACTATGATTTGAATAGGGGTCTTGTCAATTGGTAACTGCACCTGGAGTATTTCCTGTGCATCATACTGTTTGACCAGTCTAGAGGTGTATATGTCATTTGTATATATTGCAAACTGCATAACCTTCAGATATATCATGGTGAAGCAAAACCTGTTATTCCATCAGTTCTATATGTTTTTAGGAGCATATTAGGTAACATTTGTCCATAATATTTACCCATTGTGCAACCACTATTTTTGACTTTGTCCACACTTATTACTGTAAGTGGTTGACAGGTTTAAAAGTCTGTAATAGTGACAACAGTGTAAATTGCAGTATAGTATTAATGCCATGCTTTTTATCACAGGTGAACATGGTAGTTCTTTGTCCCCTGCACCACCTGAAGTCATTGTCTTATCAGAGTCTGATGATAATGATGGTGGCCAAAGTTAGGCACAGTTGGGGGTTGCAGAGGGTGAATCTGACACAGAAGTTGACATCCAGCACCCACACTCAGGATCCCCAGACATGGCCAGTATGCCTAGCATACCCAGTATTCTGAGACTGCACATACTGGACAGTTGGAGAGTGAGGACATAGATCAGGGAAGTGTGGCTACCATGGCTTCAGTATGCCTGTTGACACTGTCCGTAGCCAAATTGTTGGTGAGTTCCCACACAGACGGATTGATAGGGGTGCTCACCAGAGGCCTGGTGTCCCTCCACTACCTGGTGCAGGTGTGTCTTCACATGTCACTCGATTTTTGTTTAGGTGGTAATGGAGGCACAGCCACATTCATAACATCACTCCAGGAGAATGCTAAAGGTTTTAGATGCAGCACAGTCTGACATCTGTGACTGCCTCCACTGTGCTGTTGATGCACTGGATCAGTTCAATGACACATATGAATGGGATGTGGCCATGAGGGAGTGCAAAGCATGTGTTATGGAATGTACATTGTCTGTGATGGAATGTCTGCTGGGAGGGGAACTTTGACCTCGTATGCATAAGTCAGCAACTACATCTGCTGAGAGCCAACAGGGCTGTGCCTCGTCAACCTCCAGTAATGGCAGTACATCCACTGCTGCATCAGATATCATGCTGTCCACACCGAGATGTACCAGGCCATGGGGTCATGGTACTGGCCATTCCCATGAAGGGAGGATGTCCAGCAGAAAACAGTCACCTTCAGGTAGTAGCACACCATCTGACCATGGGCATGGAGGTGCCAGTGTAACACCTGGCAGAGCCAGTTCCCATTGTCAGGGACAAAGACGATAAACTGTCAGCACTACCATACAAGCTGTCCGACATGCAGACACGTAGGGCCAGCACTGAGCTTGGTTGTGTTCATGCAGACACTCACACACCAATGTCACATTGAAGGCACCTACTGACATACATGCTGAATTTACATGTTCCCTGTTGGCTTTTGCCCTTACTGACTCACATGTTCTGTTGACTATATTACACACACACACAGACACACACACACACACACACACACACACACACACACACACACACACACACACACACACACACACACACTCTCACTAACCTTTTGTGTCAGCCTCCTGCACCCCCACAAACCATTTTGTGCAAATGATGACTGTGCCACATCTCTGTTATCGATCTTTTGGTTTCAGGGATACGGATACTAAAGATGTGTCTGATGCACAGGGAGACTACTTACATTTCATATGTCCAGTTGTTCTGTTTTCCTGATTGCCTGTTTTCTTGTTTGCTCAAAGTCTGCCATTGCTCTGCTGTGATACTAGAAAAGGTAAATGCTTATTTTCAATAGTTTTCTGCAGTTGTGATGTATTAAAACATTTGCTGCATATCTGTTTAAACTGTGTAACTGTTTTTTAGACTTAGTGAATTCAATCCTTACCTCTGTTCTGATCTGTCTCTTTTTTGTTTGTCTGTTCTGTTCTTTTTACTTGTTGCTGTACTTGAAAAACACTAGCACAGAGCTGAATATCTATTACTGTTTGTGACCTTTGGAGCTTGTAGTGAAATCTTTTGTCTAGGAAGCCTTGTTGTTTCTTCGTGGAAGGGGGATTTCAGTCTGGTCTGATCTAGCTAGAGGCATTACTGCAAGGCTGTTTTTTTTTTTTTGATTGAATAATTTAGCTGCTTTCTGTTTCTCTGCCTTAAATAGCCAGTGTTTAAAGTGGTTTGTACTTGTTTGCTCAAAGCTGCAGTGAGATAGGCCTTCTGCCATTACTCTATTGTGAGACTGGAAAAAATAAGTGCATATTTTCAACTGTTTTCTACACTTGTGATTTACTAAAACATTTGCTGCTTATCTGGTTAAACCGTGCAACTGCTTTCTATACTTAGTGAATCCAATCCTTACCTCTGTTCTGATCTTGTGTATCCCACCCACCCAGCTGCTGTTGTGGTATTAAAGCTTGATTGGTTTGAGATGCCCACCTCTAGTTAAATTTGATATTGGACACTCCCCCCAGTCCCATTACTTCAGCTCATTCTATTGTGTACAGTGAGATATGTTGTAAAGGCCCATCCCTTTGGCTTCTCAACCTTGAATTATCTTCTGTTTCCTTACTTTCTACTACAAAAAAAAATGTGCCTCTTCCTACTTCATTTTGCTGCTTGTACTTAGGAGTTCGACTGCATTTAGTTTGCCATATTTATTACTGCTTGTCAGTAGCCTTATTAAATTCATGACAGTATTATACTGAATTGCTGCTTTGTTTGAGCTGTCTTTTACTGTTGTGATTGTGAGCTAATTTATCACATTTGCACTGTTTTAAAGAAATTTACAGATTAACTACATTTCATTGGTATCTACTGCAGTTCATTACTGTTTAGCTGTATTTTACTGCATTTCGTTACTGTTTAACTGTATTTTTTCATATTGTGAGTTCTGTTCTTTTCTCTGTAAGTGGTTAATCTGTACTTTTTTTCTGAGTTATTTTATGTGTTCTTAACCTTAAATTGAGTAGCACAGTCTTGATACAGGTTTGCTGCATCCAGAGCATCAGCTGCACATTTTTAACCCTTTTTGAGGTATCCTAGCTGCAAATGTTCCCTTAGATGATCTTAAAGCCCCCAAAAAACAAACTCTTGCTTTGTCTCCCTCATTTTCTCTCTCTCTCGTTATAAATCCACCTTTGTCATCACAACCTCCAATAACACCATCAAACAACCTGAACCCCACACAAAGCTCCTAGGCACCATCATTGATGGTGAGCTTAAATTTAACTTACATATCCTCCAAAGTATAAAAAAAAAATCATGAAAAACTCGCCTTGCTTTATTGCAACAGAACATTTTTAACTTCTAATGCTAGACTCTCCCTAGCACAGGCTCTTCACGCCCCCTTCCTTCTCTATGTTGCCCCAGTCCTAACTGACATTCAGTCCACAACCTTGGCCAAACTCCAACAAACATACCACAAGACAGTGAGATTTATCACCAACTCTCCTTACAACTCGCACTATTGCCTTGCACTCAACTGTCTCCAATGGCATGAACTCCCACAACAACTTCTTCTATCACAATTTCAAATCACACACTTTATATTATACAAGCCATCTTCCTGCTCTGCTCTCTCTTCTCTGGTATCCACCTATACTCCCACTCATACCGTCCACACCTCAAACCAGCTACTCCTAGATATTTACCAATCAAAGAAAACTGTCAGTAAACTACTATATAAATGCACTGTAGCACAAGCTTGGAATAAACTTCCAACACACATACGTTCCATTACCCACTCTATACACTTTTAAAAAATAACTCAATACTTCATCTACTTAACATGAAGACTTGCAGCTATCATGACCCTACCTAATTTCACTACACTCTTGTATTTTACTCTGTTTACATTCTTTTGTTACCTTCTATTCCTCAGACATCTTACTCTACCTCCTCCTGCTCCTTCTCACCTTACACATATACTTCATCTTTTTCACTTTACACTTGTGCTTTTCCTAAATACTACATCCTTAAACTATACTACTCCACCACATCTCCATATGCATATATTGTTTGGCCTATCAATAATCACCTTATTAGAAATTTATCTGGTGAACCCAACCTCTCTTAATTGGAAGCTTTATTACTGTACATACTTTTACTATTAAAAAAAAATTTACATTACTACTCATTTATTATTGTGTATATATCTCCTGATCTTATGTATCTTGATTTCTCTGTCTTGGATTGTGAATTTTATGTATTGTGTATGTATGTATTTTATGTATTTTTAACTGCCTGCAACTGGAGCTTTTCTCCTCGGGTCCCCACTGAAAATGGGCTTCTGGCCCAGCCAGTTAAGAAATGTCAATAAATAAATAGCACTTGCATGATCACGTAGTGGTACATCTCTTAGACCTTCCACCCTTTACCCTCTGAGCTCTCTCTGGCCTCTCCCTCAGTTTCTGACAAATATGGATGGACAATTTCCTACGTTTTCTCCTGCCAATCTGGTTGATATGGGCATCCTGAGAAAGTGTAGCAACTGCTTCATGTACATGGACAACCCTCTACTACTATCACCTAGGAACACAATATGTGAGAGATGCAATTACATCATAGCTCTCTCCCCCACAAGACAGTATATCTGACACTGAGAAGGTTGTCAACACAAACACCACACCTCAAATACCACCCGCACCTAGACAACACCCCCCCACACACACATATGCAGATGTCCTCAACAAAACATACCCAAACAAAAGAGACCTCTGAGACAAAAACACACAGATGTGCCCCTCACCAGTCCGGATAAGAAGAAAGTCATAGTTAGTTGTTTGTGGGTGCCAGAATCCACCATATCACCCATGCACTCAAGTCTCTCAACAGGTACTATTATGACTCTGTCATAATCCATGTTGACGTGAATGATTTGAGACATACTTCCCTGGACTGTATGAAGAGAGGCATGACTGAGCTCATTGAATATGTGTCCCAGGCAGGTATGTTCCTGGCCTTAAGCAGCATTCTCCTGTCACCCAGAATGATGCCTCAATACAAACAGGAAATGGTTGACTTTAACAATTTGCTTAGTTTCAGGTGTCATTCCAAGGGGATCCAGTACCTGTCAGCCTGAGATGACATGATTGACAAACTACAGTCTTTTGCCAGAGATGGCCTGCATCTGTCTCTCTTGGGCTTCAGGCTCCTGGCAAAGGTTCTTGCCTCCCCATAGTGTCTTTTGTAGGCAATGCCATGAGGTCAAAACTACCAAAATGAAAATGTCATCAAAATGTAAATTAAAGGTCATGCTGCTAAAAGCTAGGAGTCTAAACATGAAAATTCACACATTGCAAGCATTCTTAATCCTGGAAGATGCTGACATTTGTGCAGTAACATAAACCTGGTGGCTGATCAAACAGTGTGATACACAGTAAACACTCCAGGTGCAGTTAACAACTGACAAGACCCCTATTCAAATCATAGGTAGCTATAGGCCTCTTCAAGGAAGAATAAACCTATCTGGTAGACATCTGCAATAAATAAACTCTATAATAAAAGGAAAAAAAATTGCTGTCCCGGACCAAGAAGGAGCAGGTGCCTAATAAGAAACAATCTCTCCTTAGCCTGAACAAGCAAACAAGGCACTAGTGAAATCCTCCAAAGCAAAGTCCAAACTGTCCACATCTACTAAAGACAATCATAAGGCTTTCTTTACATATATCCGCAATCTCAAAGGAAGCACCCACATCTGCTCAGAACTGGTGGTTAAGGACATCACATACACAAACACTGTAGATATAGCCAACCTACTGGCAGACAGGCTCACTCCTTTGTCCCCCCATCAGTAAATCAGAACATCTCCAGTACCTGAGCCCTACCCTTATCTCTAGGGAGCAAGTCATCACTGCCCTCTCAAAGGCAAAAAATACAGCCTCCATGGGACCCGATAACATCTCAGGCTACATCCTACATGAACTCAGGCAGGAACTTGCAGTACCATTAGGCACCCTATTCAACCAAAGACTGAGCACTGGCTTCATCCCAGCAGAGTGGAGGACAGCCACTGTTATCCCTTTGCACAAAGGTGGAGTCTCCACAGATCCAGGAAATTATAGACCCATCAGCCTAACTAGCCTGATCTGCAAGGCCATGGATCAGATTATCATGGACCTCATTAACAAGGACATTGGCAACCTCCAAACACTAGATCCTACACAGTTTGGTTTCATCAAGGGGAGGTCATGCCTGCTAAATTTGGTCGACTTCTTTGAGACAGTCACCAAAGCCATGGATGAGGGGAAGACAATGCACACTGCCTACCTTGACCTGGCCAAAGCCTTTGATACTATTCCCTACTAAGGTATAATATAAAAACTTTCTCAACTAGGCATCAATAAATACATTACCGGATGGGTAATAAACTGGCACGTTGATAGAACGCACCTAGTCAAAATAGGGAAAGTCACCTCAAGCAGTAGACCTGTAATGAGTTGTCAGGAATCAGTCTTGGGGCCTGTGCTGTTTGGGATATACTTTTCTGAGGTGCAGGCCAAAACCACCCCAACTATGGCTGACCAAGTTTGCAGATGACTGAAGCTGGGTGCTGTCATCAATTCCCCTACGGATGTGGACATCATCCAAGAGAGTCTCACCCAAATAAATGACTGGTGCCAGAAACATGGCCTCAAACTGAATGCCAAAAAATGCAGCATGATCCCCTTTGGGGTGAGTGATGTCCCCACAAATTATCACATTAATAATAAGGCCCTAAGTATGCAATCAGTTGTGGGGGACTTGGGCTCCCAGGTTGATAGCAAACTGACTTTTTACCTCCATATTGCATCTGTTGTATGGAAAGCTTTCTACATGGCTCACCTCATTAGGAAGAGTATTTCATCCAGGGGCAAGGTGGTCATAACATCCCTGTATTATTCCCTTATAAGACCCATTAGTGAGTACAATGCCCCTTTCGGCATGTACCTCACAAAGCACATGCAGCAGCTGGAGAGACCACATAGGTTCCTCACCAGAAGAATCCAGGGTCTCAAACAAGTATCCTACACAGATAGGCTAAAGACCCTGTCCCTCTACTCAGTCTCCTACAGACTCTTCAGAGGTGACCTCTGTCTGGCATACAAAGCAATCACAGACCCCACCTTGATGGGACTGTTGCATATCCGCAAGTCAAGCTCCACTCAAGTAACCTGCACACACGACCTCAACCTGGTCTGTGACATCAATAGGACTTGATGGTGGGTCAGATTTGAATCCTAAAGACTCCCCGTTTTGTGGAATAGACTCCCTCTCCACATCAAGCAAAGTACCTTATTAACCCTTTTTAAGTGCAACCTGGATAACTGGATGGGGAACAGAAAATACACCCCTGGGATTCCAGCTGTATCCCTACTGGACAGTGGCATAGGGTGCTGACTTGTTGGAATATGGACTAAATTCTTGGCTAGAGTTATAAGGGCCTCAGAGCCAATAGCCTAGTAATTGTTATGATCCTATGATCCTATTATTAACTGTCAGTTACATTGTAGTTACCAAGTTCTACAACTGCTAGCATAATGATTCCTCTACTCTCTAGTTGATGCTTTTGTAAAGGATTGCAAAGTCAGTCAATTAAATGTGTCTCATTAATATATCTAACCTTCTTTTTCAGGATTGTTTAGTGCTAAATTATGTCTGCACATCCAGCGTCAACACATTGAATTCTGAGCCCTGGATTGTGTATCAGCACTGCAGACAAAGCTCAAATCAGTAACACACTATAATGTTTTGCTTTTTCATGCACATCACCATAGGTTCAGAGGTTCATAGGTTGTTACAAAGGTATTATCCCGATTGTGTTTAGACTTGTAGCCAATATATTACAATATGATATGCAATGGCATGTATAATGCATGCCTATGATTCTTACAGAAAGGACCACCCATGTCCAGCATAGAATCAACAGTGATCCATGGCGATAACATGTTCATATCAAGTCTGCCAGCCTGTGCTCAAACAGGTATATGGATGTGCTCTGCTTGACATACATTGGAATCCTAATGCAGATGACTGACAACCTTGGAGACATGTATGTGTCTACCCAGCATGTCCTATGTATGTCATACTGTACATTGTGGTCCCTGGGACAGATGACTATGGTCCCATATGACTTATGGATGTGCAGCATAGTTATTCCATCTGGGCCAAAGACAGCCATGTAATGCTGCAATATTGTGGCTCAAAGCTATATATTTGATACTGCATACACTGACAGCTATCTCATTCTTCCCACAGAAGAGACATGTTGTATACTATCTGATGCTTTGTTACTCAGAGCTGTTTGATGTCTGTCAGCCTCCTGCAAGTGTGTGGGACAATCCTTATCAAAGGGAGGATTATATACATTAATAGGGCTGATGATGGATGAGTATAGGGGATTGATACAATTATTGTTGATGTAATACCTTTCCTAATTGGATGTAAGCTAGAGAATGCCTTCCTCCCCACAGTACACATATTTGACAGTTAACGTGTTCCAAGGTATATCAATGCATAACTGGGGAATACTGTACTCTGCTTTTTTTTAAATAAACAGGGGCATGTATTAACACGGGGTATGGTGATGCATGTTTATGCAGTTGTTATAGCACCCACGGCTTTGTCAGCAGTCATTAGTGGCACAAAGATGTTTTGCCACACATCCTATGCTTTCTTTTGGGCCTTTTGATAAGTATATGGCAAAGAAGAAAGAAGACAGCATTGACACATCTGTAACCACACAGATGACATGTCTGCTGCTTGAGGTGAGGTCTCCCACTTTGACTGAGTATTGTTGGTCTTTGATCCAATTTGCAACCCACCTGTTAACAGAAGATGTACTATTCACCTTAGTTAGTTTCTCATGAGAACTACTGTTGGATTGCGTTGAAGTGCCTGGCCAAAGCAAGATAGGATGAGTGCACAGCCTTGTATATGTCTCTGCTCACAGACTGTGGTGTGTCTTAAACTTCATATAAAAAGTACTGCTGCAGATGACTTCACTAGATATGAGTTTATAATCATTTTTGTTACACTTCTTGAATATCCCACTTAGAAAGTGGCACAACTCTACCTCTCAACCTCTAAGAGAAAGAAGTCTGGACAAAAACAGAAAACCGGAGGGACAAATGCCCAAAAAATAGGGACAGATTTTAAATAGTGTGCTTATAAACTTAGAAAGTTGCTGGAATGACAGATTTTACATTATTATATATTTTCTGAAGGATATGAAGTCTGAAACTTAGATGTCTGTCATTATTTAGTATTATTTAGTGTCTTCAGTCCTCAATGATTTGCCAGAAAACTACACATTTTATGAGAAACAGACCAAAATAGGAGGCAATAATCTGGACATTCTGTGAAAATCTGGACAGTTGAAAGGTATGGGAACAACATATAAAGGCTGTTTAATATGAATGATGTCTGTAACAATTTTGCTACAAATAATTGATAACCAGTTCTTTGTGCTGTGTCTGCTGGAATAACTGGCCATACTCAAATTTAATCATGGATCAGCTGGACACTACAGTGCAATGGGGTGGCTCTTTGATCTAGACTGCAGTCACATTGTGCTTTAGCAGGGAGTTTCTCCTAGGTGTTGAAGGTTTGTTCCCTCATGGTGGAGCAAGGAGGCTTATTCCACATGCCGCATGAAATGACACATTTTTCTATCTTTGGCAAGGGAATATAGGCAAAACATTCTCTAACTCTTATAAATTAACATTGACATTTCACAAGGAAAAAATTTGTAACATCACGCACTTTAGAAGATCAATGCTGTGTAACAATTACAGGGCAGACAACAGCATGAAATAAGACATCAGTTGGAGAAGTTGCAATGCATTGAAAATGAATGTATTACATGTATATCAACCTTGGGTAGAAGTCAGAAGGTCCTTGTCATTTACCCTGAGGTGCAGCATCCCCTGAGATTTTTACATAAACAATGACAATTGTAGGAGACAAAATGTAGAGAGAGATGCGGGGGTGGGGGGTGGGGTGGGGCATTGTTCATATGTTTGCAATTTTCAGTATAAACACATTATGAAACCCCCTACTGAGATGTATGAAACCCCCTACTGAGATGTATCAGCATAGAATCAACTGCAAAGCACCTGCAAATACATTTAAGGTTTATTAATTTTTGCTTCATGGCCTTTTTGTCTTCTGCTGGTATAAATTACAGCTTCTCTACGTTCTAAACCACATGGCATCTCTTATCCTGATATTTGTTACACTCAGCTGTAGCTGTCACACTGTCGCTGAATAAGTTGCAATAAACAGATCTTCAACATCCTACTAGAGATCATCAAAGCATTTAAGGCTACAAAACATACCATTCACCTTAACAGAATTATAGAAAAACATTTTTACAGGGTGAGGCAAGTCCATCTTCTCAGCACTACCTCTGCAGCTAATGGTGGATTATAATAGAGGCAATTTGGGTAGCTGTCCAGTGCTCACAGCTTCTGGAGGGTGACAGTCAGCTTCTATATATATATATATATATATATATATATATATATATATATATATATATATATATATATATAGTTTTACCAGATTATTTGCAAATAGAACAACAAAAAGACAATCCACCATGCAGACAGATCTTTAAAGTTACTAAACAAAACAACAAATACATTTTCATTTCTACTTCTTCAGTTTTCACCATGTAAGGACAGTCAAATGGGAAGGATGTGCAGGATGAACTGTGGTCTGCTAGAACCTGGCAATGGAAAATGGGTCTTGGTATGAAAAATGCAATCTGTCTGCTGGGGATGGAGACAGAGATTGTGAAGGAATTTAAAGATTACCAAACAGATACAGCTGCTATTTTTTTATATTCAGTTGTAGTTTCTCTCATTTCCTGAAGGTGATGCTCACAAAATAACCTGGGTATGTCTGTGAATGCACACAAGCTGTAGAGTTGGAGTTTTTGCTACTAAATGAGATTTTTACATTCATGTAACCACGAGTTGAAAGAGTGAATACTTTGTTATTTAACCAATAACCCATGACTGGACGTGGGTAATGCAGGATTTACCCACGGTTGGTGTGGTTTGATCATGAGGACAATAACATTATTTAAGAAAATAAATCACTTGCCTTTCATAAATAACTTCTTTGTATAACAGCACTGTAGTGTTTGTCCTTTTCTGATGTCATGCACATGCATATGGGACTTTCATTCCAATGCTTGCACGGTACATCAGTGCAGCACAAGAAAAGCCATGGAGAAGAGAGAATCTCGCTTTCATTTTTTGTTTCTTTAAGAGAGATATTATGAGGGACAGCCTAAATACATAGAAAATCAGGTACATTTCTGTTTATTTATTTTTGGAAAATGTACCTGATTTTCTCATGTTTTGCTGTTCTGTAAGCATAGGCTGATAGAAAAGTCCAGCTTCTCAGTGGTACTTCAGCGGATAGACTTTTTTCTGTTGATATATGCTAACTTTACAACAGGGAATGCTGCCTGGTTTGTCCAATCAGTATATATGTTTTTGAACAACAATGTTTTGCTATTGCATAATTGTACATATGTGTTAACATCTATTCTGAATATTCAAGCTTCCTGGTGACTGTGGTCTGTTGTCAACTTCAAACTCCATAGAGATATTAGAAGACTCCAAAATCCTTTTCAAGAAATATGGAGACACCTGGGGATGTGATGGAGGGTAATGCTTTTCTGGATCTGAACCTGAATGACACCATTGATATTAGACTTAGGTGGTATTCATGGATGGCCATAATGAACACCTTGCCTGAAAACAAGGGAGTTTGCAAATGCATGTGGTACCAGATCATCTTGGATCTGAGATAACTGACTGGCTTTTCAGTTATACTGTCAAACCAGAGGGCATATGGCCTGAATATTCATGTGAAGACAGGTTCTGAGCTGCGATCATCACTTGATGGTGTTTTGGTTGGGTAACACAGCCAGCTAGCAAAATGGGCAAAGACAAAAAAAAAAAGACAAAAAAAAATGTACAGTGTTGGAGAGGTGAGAATTCCTAGAAGATAGTTATATATGTTATAAGTTCAAATCCCACATCCAGAACATCTTATCCCATATACTGCTCATGGTCAGGGACACAATATCTGAACTGACCATATTCAAAGAATTACATTCAGTTGGAACAAACTACATACAGACAGAGGCCTTTTGTCAAAATAATAAATCAGATGGAAAATATGTTTATATTTCACTATCATATCACCTTAAAATTATCTTAGTATTAAACAGTTTTGGAGCAATTGTGATTACCTAAGAAATCAGTTTATAAAAGGTGAACAGAATTATTTAGTGGTAGCTACAACAAATATGATGCATGAAGAATAATTTATAAAGTACCTTCCCATTTATCTTAACAAATAATACTGTTTTTAGTATTCCATTTTAATATTTTATAATGAAATCCTTTTGTAGTCAACAACAGAGTATGTAGCAGAACACAAACTTTTTTATAAACTCCCTTCACATCCAGACTTTTCACTAGATGTAAATATTCTGTGTTTATAGTTTTACCATTGGCTTCTCACAGGAAAGACAGTTTACAATTACCATAACCATATAACATATAACATATAAATATCTTTGCAAATCTGGATTTCAGTTACATAAATTTCATTTGATTTTGCATCATTATAGGCTATAGCAATTCATTATGTGACTGAACAGACATTATCTGTATGTAATGATATGTATAGATCAATAACACTTATGGATTATAATATCTTCAGGGGTAACTTACACATTTTGTTTTTTGGGTACATTCACAAAGAGTCCCATCTACCCACTTGCATGCCCCTTCCATTTCATTGTTTGTCATCCTGTCTCCTCTAGGCTTTCGGATACTGGCAAAGGCATTGACCACCCATAGTGTGCCTTTTTTAAGCAATGTCAAAATAGCCAACTTCCCAGTATAACAAAATCCTCTATAGATAATTTCAAGGTACAGCTGCTTAATGCTAGGAGTATAAACAAGAAACTGCATTCCTTAGAACCACTATTCACTTTGGAGGATGCTGATATCTGTGCAGTCACCAAGACATGATTCAAAAGCATGGAAAGCACCCCAGCCAGGCAGGGCTACAATGCCTTCCACACATTCAGACCACAAACTGAGCATGAAGGAACCAAAGGAGAAGGTGTATCCATCTTCATTAAGGATAAGTACATCTCTAGATTGGTTGTATGACTCTCTTGAGCTACTTCATGTCCAATTAAGTATAGGCAAAGCCCACTACCATGTCATAGCTAGCTATAGGTCCCCTACTATGAATTAGGAAACACATATCACTTACCTGGACTTACTGCAGTCACTTGCCATACAGCCCAACACTATACATGACCACAAACATGCTGGATCAGAGGTTTTTGGACTTTATCAATGCAAATGCTCTGGAACAGCTAGACAACACACCCATGAGAGGCCCAAATGTCCTGGACATAGTACTCACTAACAAGGGAGAGCATTGCACCCCCCAGTATGATGTTCTCCTGGTAAGATCAGACCATAAATCAGTCTCTTTGGATGTAATTATAAGCCCATATAGCCCATCAACTTCAAAAATGCTTAAGAACTTTTCAGAGACAAACAACCTCCTACTAAATGATGGTATAAGAAGTTTAAACCCCCCCCCTCAAATGCAGAAAACACAGACTCCAATGGAAAGGTGTACACTTAAGCAGTTATACTTAACCAGATTAAAACCAGGTCTTGCTGAAAAACAAGCCATCATGGAGGGCCCCTAGTATAAACAGGCTACACAACTACAGAAAGAAACTAATGTCCAAAAATGAGAGGGAACTAGCTCAGCAGAGGAAGAAATCCCTCTGTAGCGTAAGCAAACACATTAGAGATGCAAGTCCTCCAAAGCTAATTACAAAGCAAAAATAGCCTCCCCTAGCTAAGGATAATCACAAATCATTCTTTAACTACATCCAAAATCTAAAACGGAATACCCAGCTATGCTCTGAACTGGTTGTGGATGGCACCACCTATACTCAACTAGAGGTAATACCCAACCTGCTAGCTGACAGATTTGGAGCAATATTCACCCCCTGTCTCCTCTGTTCATCCCCCAAAGAAAACTTGCAACCATTCCTCAGCCTACTATCTCAAGAGGGCAGGTCATCTCAACACTCTCTAAGACTAAAGACATGGCATGAATGGGACCAGACAACATCCCAGATTGCCTTTTAAACAACTTAAAACATGACACTTGTATCCCTGTTTAACCACAGCCTGCAAACTGGCTATGTTCTGGCAGAATGGAGGATAGCAACAGTAATCCCTCGGCACAAGGGAAGACCATCAACAGACCCTGGAAATTATAGGCCTATAAGCTCGATGAGCCTCATCTGCAAGGCCATGGAAAAAATCATTATGGATCTTATTAACAAGGACATAGGTACTGCCTCAACTCTGGACCCAATCCAGTTCATAGTCGTTAAAGGTAAACCATGCCTGTAGTCACCAAGGTCCTGGACGAGGGACAGACAGTGCATATCTTTACCTAGCTAACACATTTGACACAATCCCCCACTCAGGTATTTTAGATAAACTGTCCCAATTGGGAATTAACTGCTACATTTCCAGATGGGTAGCCAACTGAGTCACTGGCAGGACACATACTGTCAAAGTGGGTGACTTCACCTCTCGCAAAAGAGCAGTCACCAGTGTCACAGGGTTCTGTGCTGGGCCCCTTACTGTTTGGAATTTATTTCTCAGATGTCCAGGCATACTTGGACAGCCTGTGGCTAACCAAGTAAACTGATGATTGCAAATTGGGAGCAATTACTGAGTCCCCTAAGAATGTTAATATACTGCATACAGGATAAGCGCAGACAAATGATAGGTGTCAAAGCCATGGATTAAGCTAAATGCAAAAAATGTATTACTATTCCCTTTGTGAAAGTTGACATCCCTCTTAATTACATTACAGACAGCACACCCCTAAGTTTTTACCCAGCAGTACATGATCTGAGTACTCAGGTTGATAGCTCCAAATAGACCAGCAAGGCAGCACAGAGTTCAATATATTTATTTAATATTGATGAATATAACAAACTAGTTTCGGCTAACAGCCTTCTTCAGTGTAAAACAATGTCATCAAGTCCATTTGCATCAACCTTTAAATACATATCAGGAGCCAATCAAATAGATGAGCTCATGAATACTAATAAGTTTTGAAAAAATGCTTGCAAGACAGGTTTAAGGGCACTTGAAATAAATCATATAGTTATACAATAATAGTGAGTGTATACACTCAACTGTGGTCCATCCATCACAGGAAAAATAACCACCAGGTAAAATAAGGCCAAACACATTCTAGATGTTCAAACATGTCAGTAAGACAATATTAATACATGTTATTTAATTTAATAATCCCATGTGGGTGTACCACTGTCACAAGCCATTCAGCGATTTTTAGTTAGAGGAGCAAAAAGTCAAAAAATCCATGCTATCTATTGGACATGTCATGTCATAATAGAGCATATATTGAACACATTAGATAGTATATATGTGTATATAAAAGTATGTATGTGTATGTATACATAAAGAAGTTAATAGTAGGCGAAATCAGTCATGAACATAACATACCTGGTAAATCAAGAATGGTATTGACACCATATAACTTTTGTGTTGGGAATATAAGATACAGATGGAAATACCAGCTATATTATTGTAATAATTTATTCAATTGCTACAATTGTTAATAATTACCAATGGTCAGCTCTTATCCCCTTTTTGAAATGAACCACTGCTCGGTCCCCTGAGCACTATTAAAAATTGAATTTTGACATTCTCAGTTTTGTGGTGTGTGTGTTCGCTGGCCATATACTTGGTACAGGTACTACTATATACCTTAATTGAGTATCCAATAATTATTGAAATGATTTGGTTGTGATATTAGCAGCATAGTATTTGAGAAAAATAATATCGGCTGATTATTTCAAGAGTTTTTCATAAGTCCTATATTGGCCTGTTGCTTTACTGTTTGTTGCATTTTTGACCATTTAGGTTATACATTTGATAAAATATTTCAGGGTCTTGAAAGTACAGGACCACAAGCAATATAATTTTTTTGATTCATTGCTAGTTCAGCATTTCTCATAGTGAGGGTTCACAACATTTGATTATGGTTATGACCTATAGGTGGTAGGTTGGCCTATTGGGGCTGATTTTCAGGATCTATTGGACCCTGACCTTAATATTGAATATACAAACCATTCAATTCTGGTTGGTTTACCTTGTCTTACATACAAGTCATTAGTGTTATATCATACAGCCTTAATTTTTCATCCTATAATTGGATCTTTACCTATGTTAGGGAATATCTGACATTGACCTCTTTTTTCAACTTTTGTTGTGCTTTCTGCCACCCCTGTGTCTTTTCATCAGAGATTGGTGGATAAATTTCTATTCATTTTGATGTTACTGGGTTTCATAATCATCATATTATATATTTGATCTTTAATTATATTTTTGGTGTTCCATCAGTTTATACCAGTAATATATTTCAACAGTGTTTACAACATGGATCTAAACACCATTCTTTCTGGATTATGTGCTGATCGGCAAGATATAGCAGTATTTGGTATTGATCGATTGCCAAGCAATGATCCGGGCAGTTTGGCTCAGACATCTGTGGTTGATTGTGATATGTTTTTTCACACAATCACAAAAGCATTTAAGACGCTGAGATCAAACATTTGGCATCTTAAGTTATTCAAAGCATATTCGGCCCAGAATATGGCTCCCAGAGGTCTAACTCAACCTCTAGTTGGGAAGCCAGATGACAAACTCAACCATGATTGGCAGGAGGCACTTCAGACAGGATCCATGACATTTGTGAACATACTGTTACAATATTATGAAAGGACAGTAGATTCTAATATACTAGAAGTAAAAAATATATGTTCAGAGGCTCAAAAGTTTGAATCTTCCACTAAATATCAGGATAATATTAAAAAATTATCCTTAGAACTGATGGAGCACGAAAAAACTTTAAAAGAACGAAAAATTAAGAAATTTCACCGTGATTTTTCTGATTATCAACGGGGGAAACCATTTGACTTAAGCAGATCGGTCAGATTTGCGGATAACAATCAGGTTAAAACAGGGCCCAGTCGCACCAAAAAAAGACCACGGTCAATTCTTAAAAATAAGGGTGATAGTTCATATAGTACATCTGGTGATGAATCCTCCCTTACGGATTTTGAGGGTCCAGGTGAGAGGGCTTCACCTAACAGGAAGAGAACTAACAAAACTTCCCCTTTAGAAGGGGCAGGGGACATCGGGGTGGCAGAAAGCACAGAAAGAGTGGTCACTCCGGTTTCCCTTCAAGGCCTTTTGGACAATTTCCTGAAATAGGAAATTCATCTGGAATTACCCAGAATGTGTTGAATTTATCCAAGACTATATTAACGGATGAGCAGGTTGCACTGTTGAATAAGGGTTTGAACTTTATTCCTTCTTTCTTTAGTCAAGAATATCACATAGTACAGGATTTGCATGATTTTTGTAGGATGCTAAATTTGAGGCTGTTTTTTGAGGATGACAGGTCAGAACCATCTGAGGACTTCCGTTTTGGCAAGTCTTCCTTTCAACCCCCTATGAGCAAACACGTATCTATTTTCATGGACTCCATTTTGAGGGATATTCATTTCCAAAATATGGGACACATTATGCTGGCTAGTAATCTATCGGATGATGATAGGATAGCTTTGAATACCTTGTGTGACAATAAGGAAATAGTTATTGTCCCTGCTGATAAGGGAGGTGCAGTTGTGGTTTGGAACACTGCGGATTATATTCATGAAGGGCTAACTCAATTGTCAGATGTCAAGTGCTATATGTACATGTCTATAGATCCCACACCAGTATTTAAGATGAGATTGATGCCTTTTTGCAGTTGGCCTTTGAGGAAGGCATTATCAACAAGAAGTGCTTGGATTCACTTAAAGTGTCTGAACCATCTAAACAGATACTATATCTTTTACCCAAAATTCATAAGTCCTTGGAAAAACCACCGGGTAGACCCATAGTATCGGGAATAGGCTCTCTGACTGAACCCCTTTCAGCCTTCCTTACTAAATATCTTAAACCCTTGTTGGGACACATTAGATCTAGATTGCAGGATACCACACAGTTTCTACAGTTAATTAGGGAAATCCAATTGGAACCTGAGTGGTACTTATGTACCTTGGATGTAAAATCACTATATACAAGTATACCCCATTGGGCGGGTCTCCAATCCTTACAATATTGGTTGGAAAGGGTAAATCTTTATTCATCGGGATTTAACACCCTTTTGATTTGTATGTCCGAGCATGTGTTGAATAAGAATGTCCTGTACTTCCAGGGCCAATGTTATTGGCAGCTTCAAGGAACAGCTATGGGGGCATCTTTTGCCCCCATATATGCTGACCTTTTCATGGCCTATGTTGAGGAATTCTTGATCTATGATACATCACATAACATTTTTCAGGTGGAAATGGATATGTGGAGACGTTATCTGGACGACTGCTGGTTGGTGTGGCGGGCTGATGCTGGATACTTGCAAGAATTTGTTGAATATCTAAATGATAATGTCTGGGGAATTGAATTTTCTGTGACATCCGATAAAAATTCTATAAACTTTTTGGATGTCACAGTATATAGGAACCCAGACAATACTCTGTCTACGAGGGTTTTCATAGTATCCGCAGTATAACACCTTGTTACATGCGTCAAGTTTACATCCCCGTCACACAATCAGGAGTATTCCAATATCCCAATTTATACGTATCAAACGTCTCAGTTCCAACATGGAGGAATATCAATTGGCTAGTAGGGATCTCAGTCAGAGGTTTATTAATAGGGGATATGATGAATTTGATGTTGTTTCTGCTCAGAATAGAGCCAATCGTCTTGTGAGGGACGACTTATTGCAATATCAGGACAAAAATAAAAATAAAAACCAAGCTTCCCATAAATGTGTCAGGTTCATCACCACATACAGCAGAAATATTAATATGATTAGAAACATCATTAATAAACATTGGAACATTTTGTTGGCCAATGACAAACTGCGCAGTGTTTTGGGACCCCGTTGCCTTTTTTCATATAAACGTGGTAAGACCTTAGGTTCCTATTTTTCACACTTTAAACATATGGCGAGTGGGGGAACTATTCACAAACAACTGACACTTTATGGTGATGAACTTATTGGGTCATTGACCTGTGGCCACTGTGGGTCTTGTCAATATATGTTAAAATCCAAGGCATTTACCAGTCGTAATACCAGCAAAGTTTTTGATATTAAGATCTTTGGAAACTGTAGTAGCGACTGGGTGGTGTATCTGGCATCTTGTTACTGTGGGGATTCTATGTTGGACAAACTTCCAGAGCCTTAAGATCAAGAATGAACGAACATCGCAGTGACATCAAAAACCACAAGGAGTCGAGTGCACTATACCAACACACACTTAAACATTCTCAAGCGAGATTCACCTTTATGGTCATTGACCGTATTTCTGGAGACAGAACTAATAAACAAGGGTGGCATGGGTTGTTGGATCGGAAAGAGAAACATTGGATTATCACATTGGGTGCTTTATTTCACCCGGGATTAAATGATCATTTGTAAGGAATATATTGAATCAGTATTAGTCCATTCAATAATAGGACACTAAGTGGGGAATTCTATTTGTTTCTTATTCATGTGCCCTCAAATTATGAATGTTTAAATATCTTAGCTTAATATTGAACAGGGTTTACATACCAAGCCATATGGACTCCTATCTGATATTATGTCTGACATGGGCGATGGCCATGTTTAGCCAAAAAATTTTTCCCTATTGTGAGGGCACCCAGGAAAGGTACATAACTTACTAGTAAGGTGACTGAGCAATTATGCTTGTTAGCATCATGTAAGTTGAAACTTAACAAAATAGTATAGTTTTCTCGTTTCACCTTTTTCCTTTTGGCTTGCAAGTGGTGCCACTTTTATTTAGATATTAGAGATATAACAGCCATCATTACCTTTGAAAGAAAGGTGTATGCCTTTATGTTTAGGCTGTTGATGTCAGTATTGGTGCTCTATACAATATGGGAATATTATTCAGATTTAATTATAAATATATTGTCAGAAGGAGATGTTGGAACACATTAAGTATATATTTTTGGCATTTTGTATTCATTGGGTGGTCAATTATTGTGTCCAGGATGGATATAGAATATTTGTTATGTTTCTGTTGAACCGGGTGAAAGCACTTATGTTTAGGCTGGTGTCAATACCATTCTTGATTTACCAGGTATGTTATGTTCATGACTGATTTCGCCTACTATTAACTTCTTTATGTATACATACACATACATACTTTTATATACACATATATACTATCTAATGTGTTCAATATATGCTCTATTATGACATGACATGTCCAATAGATAGCATGGATTTTTTGACTTTTTGCTCCTCTAACTAAAAATCGCTGAATGGCTTGTGACAGTGGTACACCCACATGGGATTATTAAATTAAATAACATGTATTAATATTGTCTTACTGACATGTTTGAACATCTAGAATGTGTTTGGCCTTATTTTACCTGGTGGTTATTTTTCCTGTGATGGATGGACCACAGTTGAGTGTATACACTCACTATTATTGTATAACTATATGATTTATTTCAAGTGCCCTTAAACCTGTCTTGCAAGCATTTTTTCAAAACTTATTAGTATTCATGAGCTCATCTATTTGATTGGCTCCTGATATGTATTTAAAGGTTGATGCAAATGGACTTGATGACATTGTTTTACACTGAAGAAGGCTGTTAGCCGAAACTAGTTTGTTATATTCATCAATATTAAATAAATATATTGAACTCTGTGCTGCCTTGCTGGTCTATTTGGAGCTGTTTACTTGGTTTGGACCGTGCATCCCCTCGTGCACAGGACTTGGTATAGACTACTCAGGTTGATAGCAACCTGAATTTTGACCACCATGTATCAACAGTAGTAAGGACATCCTTCTACGTGGCACATCTTATAAGTAAAGACATCACATCTAGATCTAAGGATGTTATAATTCCATTACACTTGGCCCTCATCAGACCAATAATTGAGTGCAATGCTCCCTTTTGCACGTACCTCACCAGACACCTGCAACAATCAGAGAGACCACAGATGTTTCTCATCAAGAAATTACAGGGTACACAAAACGAGTCTTATGCAGAAAGAATAGAAGCCCTGTTACTGTATTCTGTCTCCTACAGGTTGCCAAGGGGTGACCTGTGCTTGAAATACAGGGCAATCTCTGACCCAGCCCTGATTTAAATGCTACACATTCACAAAGCAAACTGCACGAGGGTCACTCACTCTAGGGATCTTAACCTATCCTCTGCCATGAACAGGTCATTCTGGACAGCTAGATACATCTGCTAGAGACTGCCACTTCTCTGGAACAAGCTTCTAGTTTACATGAAACAGAGCCCCTCCATGGCCTTTTTTTGAAATGCAACGTAAATCAATGGATGGGTGACTGCAAATTCACCCCTGGAGTGGGGCCCATGTCCCTCCTGGACAGAGAAAGTCATTATTAACTACCATAGACCCTTATCTCTGCAAACTTCACTCACCCAACCACCGACAATTTTGTCAACTTGGGATAAATATGGCTAGGCTTGTAAGGGCTCAAGAGCTGTTAGCCTAGTAACCTACTATGAACCTATGAATCTAAAACAGACCAAAAATCCTAACACATATTTAGGTATAAGAATGCAAAATATTTTGTTATTGTTATTGCTGTTATAATAATAATAATAATAATAATAATAATAGTAATTAGTATTATTATTATTAATCATCATAATTAAATGAAACACAGGCATCTCCTATTCATTTCAAATTAAAATATTCACCTCACATACTGCACAGAGGAAATACAATCACCTAATACCCCACTGTCACAACACTGCCCATCTAAATTGATGCACTAGGAATACTATTTATTTATATTATTTGTATTACAAAGGAAAAAAAGTTTAAAAAAGAATTAAAAAGTAAACTAAAACATTGACCACAAGTAGTCAGTCTAAAAATGTCATCACAATTGAAAGGGATGCAGCTCTAACCAAAAACATAAACAAAATTGAAAAAGGCCATAGCCTATCCATTACGAAAGTAATCAAATATGACAAAATATTAACTGAATCTAAAAGAAATGCTTAAAAGCAACTTAAAAACTAAAATTAAAAAATATATTCACTCTATGAAAAAGCCTATGGATACTAAATAAAGTGGAACAATTATAGGTAATAGTTGCATTGTTTGTCAAGTGGTTTTAGTATGATAATTTAGGGCCTGATTCCAAAAGAACGCTTTAGACAGCACAGCATGGCAAAGGAAGACTTCAGCACATTAGTGGTGGATAGGATTACAGAAAGTACTCTGAAACCAGGCTGAGTAGTTTTCTATGTAGCATAGGATAATTATGGATTCTGCACACACTTGTTGGATTTCAAAACACATTGTGTGTACCTAACACAACTTAAAGGCAACTAAGTGCTTCACTGACAACTTTTTCATAATACCATATGAAGGCCATATTTCAAATCTGCTTAAGAAAGCTATCTCTGACGGAATTCTGCAGTATCCATATCATAAAAAAATAAATAAAAAGATTGCAACCACCTGTGAATGAATTACAACAGGCTGTAGTCCTGCATGCTATAACAAAAGATCTGTGAAGGCTTTCCAGAAGGCAGCTGACCAGACACTGAGCAAGACTACAACTATTACTGTTACAACTGTCAGATCAAGAAATAATTGACAGGTGTTGCTTAGACAGACAGCTGGTTTAGGCTGTATGTAACGTGTTTCTCAAACATGTCTGTGTGTACCTTATGAGGAAACACCATACCTATCAAAAACAAAGTTTGTTTTAGCCTAAGTATAGTGGCCTCCAAGACATTCCAATGGCATATGGAAGATGCCATAAGAGTGTCTCCCACAATTTCTGGCAATGATGTGCACCAAGTTGGATGAATATATCCACTTCCCTATGCAGTTATGGAGTGGAGAAATATCATGCACATCACTGACTTCCTCATGTCCTTGGTGCAATAGACTGCACACATGTCCCTATTAAACCCCCCACAGAACTCGAAGCAGAAAAGTACATTGAAAAAAAAAAAAAAACGGGTGGCCATCTCTGATCTGTCAGTTGGTGTGCTCAGCAGATGGCATCATAACAAATATCATGGCAACACACCCTGGCAGTGTCCACGATGATACCATATGGAGGGAAAGGGTGCGATGGCCACTTTCCAACATGGTGAAACACCTAAGGGACTACTTCTGGGTAAGCAAAGTCCACACCTAACTGCACACATGATGACAACATTTGTACCCCTCCCAAAAAAAAAACGGTGACTCTAGTTACTTTCTTGAGCCATGGTTTATTACACCATACAGAGCCTCATTCAACCCTGCAGAGAAGGCATACAATATAGCATGCACCGCAATAAGAGACACCATAGAGCATGTGTATGGCATGCTGAAAGTCAGATTCAGATGTCTGTACATTTCTAGAGGTGCACTGCAATACAGACCTGAAAGGGTGGCACAGATGATTTCTGTTTGTGCCATGCTTCATAACATGCTAACAGCTGAACATGGTGATGTGCCAGCTTCAGGTGTGAGTGACCTACCCCAAGAAATCCAAATGTCTGAAGGTGACATGTCACAGCTGTCAGGTGAGGATCAGGAAGACATAAGGGGAGCAGAAACTAGCGTGGGTGACAAAAGATATAACCAGAAGTCCTAGCTCAGGCAATACAGCAACATCTGACACACATCTTCAAGTCATGACAGGCCACAGGTACAGAAGTACACAGAGTAAATATTAATGTTCACAACAGTAGCACAGATTTCATGTACTGAAAATGACTCACTAGATGTACACATTAAGCATCATACATAACATAATCATAATGGATACAAATATGAACACATAAAATACAACAAAGAGAGGTAAAAATCAACCCAGACTGCAAGGCACATCACACAGAGGAATACACAGGCACATGTGTGGTTTGTATGAGGTGTCCATAGCAGAGGGTGTCACTGGACAAACAGTGTATGGTTATTAGCATGGAGCATTACCTAGCAAATGACCACTATCAGCAGGCATCCCATTCCACTGTGTGTATGGAAAAGATTGGCAAACACATAAACTGCAGTTGTGGCTATACAGTAGCAATGCTGCCTTATTCACACTTTTCTTTTCTGCAACATGGGTAATTGCCAGGTAATATGAGTGAAAATATCCAGCAGCAGTGATAGTGACTAGATAACATACCTGAAACAGACAGCAATGCCAGAATTACACAAACATAGTTATCCATAATTATGTTTATGAGAAGGCACATATGGGAAATATTAGTAAGCATGGTCATTGACAACGGAAGCAGGTACACAAAAAAGCAGTTAGTGCTGATGTTAGACATGTATGGTACAATACAAAGACGCCATAACTGGCACAGATATGCATACATACTCATAGCTGTATATGTGTGAATGGCAGTCAACAATGGAAAATGTAAATCTCACTCCTATCTGTCCACCATCAAATTATGCAAACATGAAAACAATGAAAACAAGATAGCGCACATTTTATTACTGTAATTGATATCGGTAATAATATATGTCAATGTAAAAGAGAGAATAATTATCAACAATTGTATGTAGTCAACTAGATAAGCAAATTTACCATACAATCCTGTGGCCTCAGACTGAACAACAATCATATACAGATTAATTTGCAGTGGTTAGAATAGTGGTCATCATTGCCACAGGGTCAGAATGGCACAACAGGATACATATTGGATTAACTGTCGATGTTACTTTAATGCAGACTAGGACACATCCACTGATGGCTCAGTCTCTGGTCCTGGTTGTCCCTGCCACACGTGGAAACACTTGGCCCACTTTGTGCTGTAGAGGAGCTGGATGTGGTGATAGCAGCATGTAGAGACACACTGTAGGAAGGAACAAGACTGTGAGTTGAGTGTCTCCACTCCTGACCTACATGCAACAAACACACACATCCATGCCATTACTAGGACACCCTCTGACATGTGTTCATGCACACCAGCTATACTGGAGAGTCAACATCACCATCAGCCTCAACATGGGACAGTGGTGCAGGGGCATTATCATGTCACACTTCCGATGTTCCCACCTCATCAGAAAAATCTGGACATGTTTTCCTCCATGTCTGGGGATACAGCCTCATCTAAACAGCTGTCACCACCTAGGCTAGACTGTATCATCAATACTGTGTCCTTTGTGCCACTGAACATGCTATTACAGTGATGCACATCACATCACATCCCACCTCAGAATCAGGGGATGGGTTACCAGAGGAGGCTTGCAGTGGATGTGGTACAAGATGAGAAAGATGACACATGTCATGTACACTCACATAAATTACAGGATGCAGCTTAATAATTACATATATTACAACTTTATGACTACAATGTTAGAATGTTAATTACACTAAAGACTTACCAGATGGTCAGGACTGTGTGTGGCCCACAAACCCGCAAACAGGGAGATTACATGTATGTTACAAATTGAAAGTATATGACATATGTGACTAATAAAATTTATTTATTTTATTTTACATTTGTTTACTGGGAAAGTCCGTCTGGGCAAGTTGCCCTTTTTCAGTGGGGGCCCGTGGAGAAAAGCTCCATTATTGCTACAATATGTATTACATTGGCATTAATAAAACAGAAACTGATTAAGATAAGAAACAAAAACTCAAAACAATCTACATTAGTGATGTTCTATCTAAAGACAGTTCTTGGTTTTGTACAAGATAAAACACTCGATGCACAATGACTGTGCAGAATGACAAGAAGTATGAGAAACAGAGAGAAATGACATTATGTGTACAGAGAGCTAGTACATTATGAAATAGATAACGCTTTATTTTATAAAGGAAAACTAAGTTCAGCAATTGAGTTATAAAAAGAATAAAACACACCTGACATGTCCTTGTGTAAATCTACTTTCAGAATTCAGGTCTGAAATGCAAATGTCATTGGGAAACACAGACATCCAAACATTATTATTATTAAGCAAATACTTGCCATCATGTAGCATAGTAGAATCTTTATTCTACTAACCTCCCCCTGGCTGCTGTGCTTCCCTGGCTCCAGCGTTTCACTGTATCCTACTCTTGTGTTCCTGCCCATCCTGCTCTACCTTTCTGAACATTCCCTACTGGAAGCCCACACTAAAGAATCCACAGTCAAGGACTTTCTAAAACCAATTTAAAACTCCCATTTGTCTCCAAGCAAGGAACTTTCATTGAAACTTGTGTTCCTGCCCATCCTGCTCTACCATTCTGAACATTCCCTACCGGAAGCCCACACTAAAGAATCCACAATTAAGGACTTTCTAAAACCAATTTAAAACTCCCATTTGTCTCCAAGCAAGGAACTTTCATTGAAACTTGTGTTCCTGCCCATCCTGCTCTACCTTTCTGAACATTCCCTACCGGAAGCCCACACTAAAGAATCCACAATCAAGGACTTTCTAAAACCAATTTAAAACTCCCATTTGTCTCCAAGCAAGGAACTTTCATTGAAAGTATGTGTTATTCCTAACCTTTTTGTAATAACTAACGGTAGTAGATAATTACTAGTAGGTCGCAGCGTGCTTCCCTGCCAGGTTAGCCTGCAGCCAACCCCCCCCCCCAGATCCACCCCTTCTGTTGTCTTTTAAATAACCCTACTCTCCCTAATATACTTCTATACTTTTCCTGACTCACAATAGCTCCCTCCCCCTAACTGTATACTGAGACTTTGTTACTTTAATCTGACTGCCCACTAGGTGGTGCTCCTCTACCATCCTGTTGTCCCTGCCTCTTTTGCCACTCTCCTCCTCATCTTACCTACTTAGTTCCATCACACCTCTTCTTCTGCCCTCTCCCTCACTATCTCTCCCAGGACTACCTATCCACAGTTTCTTCCACTCAGCAAACACCCCATCTCTATCCCTCTCAAAACCTATTACCTTCTTCTACTGTCATTCTTCGATATGCCTACCTACAGCTCTACTTCTCTGTCAGTCTCTTAACCTACTACACATCTTTGCCAACTTACCTTCTGCTCTCTCTCTCTACTGATTGTTTTCCCACTCATTCTCCTTCCTTTGGCTCTTCCCGCTCCGTTCGCCCTGTGGGCTCACTCCACTCCCCTACCCTATCCCCAATTCCCACCCACCCCCAGTAGCCTTAGCCTTATCCTTGCTCAACCACACCCCCTGCTTACTCCCCTCCAATCACATTTCCTACCTCATTCACACTTACAAGCTCTCCACTCCTGTCTTACTACCACCCATCCCCTACCATCCTAGTACTACTAATTTCAAACTTTGCTAAGCTCAACAAACTCAATATGCCCTTGACTTTTAAACTACTTTACTTACTGCCACTCCTTTACTTCCTTCTTTTATACTATACCTTTACTTCCTACGAGTACCTTACCCTTAGCAGATCTCCTAATTTATCTAAACACACAAACTCTGTCCTACCTCAAACTGAACAAACCTATATTAACCTCTTGTCATCCTGCCCTCACCTTCCCCCTCACTATCACAGAGTACTCCATAACAGGTATCACACAACTAGAAAGTTCTACCTAATACCCTCTAAAAACTCAAAAATATCTCCACTCCCTCAGACACTCTTACTGCTACACGAGGATATTCACCCCAACCCTGGCCCAGATAATTCCCTCCTCCACACCCTCCCTAACCAAACTACTAACAATTTGAGTTCACCTATCTCTTCTAACTCTCTCTCTATAGCACACCTAAACATTCATAGCATTAACAATAAAATCACACAACTCCATGCTTTAATTGACCTCTACGCATTTGATATCCTCTGTCTTACTGAAACCTGGCTTAAACCAGGTACCAAAGACAATGAAATTACTCCCCCTGGATATAGCATTTTAAGGCAGGATCGTATAAACAAAAAGGGTGGGGGAGTTGCTTTACTCTATAAATCTGAACTGCAGGTGGCCTCAATTGACTCCCTACCTCCCTCCCCTGCCAACGCTGAAATACTCTGCAGCAAATTCCAAGTATTTATTTATTTATTTTTTATTTTTTATTTTACATTTGTTGACCGGGCTAGTCTAGCTGGAGATATTTCCATTTTCAGTAGAGAGGCCGAGAAAAAAAGCACCACATTAATAATAATATATAAAAAAAAAAAAAAAATAAGAGGCAATACCACATACATTAGGAATTTATTAAAAAACATTTTAAAAAAAACCATCCATAAAAGTTAAAAAACATTTACATAACATTTGTTGGCAGAGTAGTAATGAAAAGGAAGAGAGAAGAAAGAGAGAAGTTATAGTAGAATATTAGTTCAGGGTTAGTAGGGGTTTTAGCAAGGGCATTGAAGATTAAAGTTGAAGGTGATTTTTAAGATTAAGTTTGAAGAGGGAAAAGAGGGGATAGGGGTTAGGTTGGGTTAGATACAAGTGTGGTGGTGGTGGAGAACAAGTAGTGGCTAAGCTAAGTTATTATGATATAATAAGAATTTATTAGAGTTATTAGAGGGGAAGAGGAATTAAGATAGGGTGTATGTTAGGAAGGATTGTTGTTATTAGGTGTGTGTGTTGTTTAGTAGGTTTGTGTTGGAGCAGTTGTTAGTTGAGAGTTAGTTGAGTTGCAGTTCAAGATATCAAGTAAATAAAAGCAAAGCCATATATATAATATGTCCCTATATCCCACCTGGCAACAATCTAAATACACTTGAAAACATTCTCAGCTGGCTCTCCTGTAGCTTTCCTTAGGAAACCATAATCTTAGGAGACTTTAATATTGATTGGAACTCCTGCATATCCCCCAAACCCACCCATCACCTCAACCTCTTTAGTTTTCGACAAACCATAAACTCCCCAACTAGGATTCACAAAACTACCAATAAACAAGCCATTTTGGACTGGATATTAGTCAACAATAATCCCCTCTTATATAAAACTGGAATACTCCCAGACAACATCAGCGACCATCTTCTTACCTACATCACTAAACAAAAAAATAACAATCACAAACAGGCTAGCTATCGTACTATACGTAACAAAAAAAACTTTAACCTTCCTATTTTCCTTAATGAACTCAAAGAATGTAACTGGTCAGCTCTAAAACACCTCCCACTTGATGAAGCTGTTACCCATTTCAACAACAAATTCCTCCAAATTCTTGACCATCATGCCCCCCCTCGCTTAATTAGAACATGATCCAAAGCTGCCCCTTGGCTTTCTAAAGAAACCAAGCAAACAATGCTTTTAAGGAATAAACTATGGACAAAATGGAGAACTACTAAAAACCCAACTGACCATCAAAACTTCAAACACCTTAGAAATACTACAAAAAAACTCACCCATCTCGATAAAAAGAATTATTACCTTCAATATCAACAAAATCAAAATCTTAACCCCAAAAGATTCTGGTCAGGAATCAATAAACTGCTCCATCCAGGGAATACCAAAACACCTACTCCAGCTAACTTAGCTCAGACCCCTCCCAATAAAATAGCCAATACATTCAACAACTTCTTCTCTGAAACAGTCACCTCTCTAGCAAAGACCATGGTTCCCCCCTCTTCCCTTCAAAAGACCTCTCCTCAAAATAACACCCCACTCTAAAATTTAGTACAGTCTCCAAAACCTATATACGTAAGTTACTCTCAAAACTTAAACCATGCACTCATTCAGCCGACCAACTACCAGCTGAATATCTGCAGCTAGCAGCAGCAAAACTAGCATACCCAGTCTCCATCTTAATTAACAAAACAATAACCGAATCTACTATTCCCTCCCTCTGGACAGTCTCCCATATCATTCCTCTACATAAAGGAGGAAACACTAATGAACTTTCTAATTTCCATCTTATAGCCTTACTATCACCATTATCTAAAATTATGGAATGCTGTGTACATCAACAACTATTACATCATCTTTTAGATAATAGCCTACTTGCAGACTCCCAACATGGTTTTAGACCTTTCCATAGCACTTCCACTGCTCTTCTCTCCTTCACAGACATTATCAACAAAAATCGCAATAACAACCTATTCTCCTCTGCTTTATTTCTTGACCTCTCTAAAGCCTTTGATATGGTGAACCATCAACTTCTGCTAGACACTTTGAAATCTCTCTCACTCAACTCTTTGGCATTGCACTGGTTTGACTCTTATTTGAAAGATCGAAAACAAGCAGTGCTTTGGGCCAGCCATCTATCCTCTCAGCTCCCAGTCACTATCAGTGTCCCTCAGGGATCCATCTTAGGTCCCCTTCTCTTCTCCATATTTATAAATAACCTGTCTACTTCACTCCCAACATCCACATGCATTCAGTATGCAGATGATTCAACTCTCATCTGTTCTGCTGTATCTCCAGCTGAACTTCATTCTTCCATCCAAAAAGTCTTTACGGCAGCAGAAAAATGGTTCCAACATATCTGTCTCCTCCTCAATCCCAAAAAAACAAACTATTACTCTTCTCTCCAACCCTTAAATCTGCCCCTTTCTCCTTTTCTATTGTGTCTGACAATGGCACAATCATTACACCTGATTGTTCCACTAAACTACTAGGCTTTACAATAGATAATCAACTAAACTTTGATTGCCACATTGACCTAACCATCAAAGCTGTTAATAAAAAGATAGGTGCCCTCTATAGACTTAAGCCCTTTCTAACAGCAACCAGCAGGGTGTCTCTAGCCCAAACTCATCTCATCTGTACATTATTGTATGCCTCTCCATCTTTTATCAACCTTTCAAAATCTAACCTTCAGAAACTTGCCACAACCTACCATAGCATAGCCAGGTTTTCCACAAGTTCCCCATTTCGTACCCATCACTGTGTTAATCTCAAAAAGCTTGACTGGCTTGAACTTCAAAATCTTATTCTCCTACGTCAATTAGTTATCACCTATAAAATTCTCTGCTACCCTACTAATACACCAATACTTAATAACCTTGTGGCCCCTTACAGGAATCTTACTTCCCTTCACTCAGCTAACAAACTACTAGTAGCTACTCTCAAATCACACAATAAATCTGGTGACTCCTTGTTCACAAATGTTGTCGGCTCATACTGGAATAAACTTGCTATAGAAATGACTACTTTAGGCTCATCACAACTTTTCAAGAAACAACTAAGGAACTATTTCAAATCTAACTGGCTATGCCCTTGCTCTAATCCTGATGGACCTCAGCATCCAACTCTTGTTACTGTTCTGTCCACTACTGTTCTACTCGTCTTTATCACTAGTGCTACCCCTCCTCTGTAGCTCACCTGGTATCCACTTGGATACTACTTTTCCTATAACGTCATTTTCTCTTTTACTTGTTACACTACTGCAACCTGTCATCTCTCCTCTTATTTAGACCTACATGTTGCTCCCTGCTGTACAAATCTATTTCTTAAAACTTGTGCCCCGGCACACAATATTTATCCTAATTGCTAATAAACATTGTACAAACTCTTGTGTGACTTACTGTTTTCACTTTCTGTCAATGTTTCTACTCCTGCTTTTGCATAGAATATGAGAATAGGAATCCTCACTTTATTTTATATTTTTGTTAAAGTGCTTCTGTACTGTTACTATGCTACATAGGAATTGTTCTCTAGATGCATATAATTTGTATCTTACTGTGCTGTTTTTTTTATGTTATTTACTAGTATATAGTGGAGTTTTTCTCCTCTGGCCTCTGCTGAAAATGGACATGTATCCAGCCAGACTAGCCCGGTCAACAAATGTAAAATAAATAAATAAATTCCAACAGAGGTATAACACATAGTACATAACACAGACACATAATGCTCAGCTGAGTCTGATGTGCAGGTTGCAGTGACCTATACAGATGAATAACAACACAGTAGTGATGAAGGGCATTAAAGGGATTATCAATACTAACATGTATTAAACAGATGAAATGTCTTACCGTTTACATCCTCCCTGATTTAGGAGTGATGGATCTCTCATAAAGTGGATCCTGAAGTAGGATAAATCATACAAATTTCAATATGTGGGCATGTTACGCAGTCATGACTACAGGCAGAGGCACATGACAATATATAGATCTCATTAATAGGGTATAGAAACACATATGTGACATCAGTTCGCACATGTTGTCCAGATGTGCCTGTGTATGGAATATAGCAAAATGAGCATCATATATCATAGTTATGCTGCAAAGTGCTGCGGCCTAGAAATAAGATGGGCAATCTTACTTGGTCTGTGTGGCTCATGCCTTGTGATGATGGATAGAATAGTTGTGTAAAATCTCGGCCATAACTTTAGATGTCATTCTCTTCTATGTTGCAATTAACATGGGGGTACCTCTGCCCCAAGTGACCCAATGTCCGGCTAGCATACAACAACTTTTAGCTACTGCAAGTACATGGGATGTCACATGCATGGCTTGTCATAAGTCAACCATAAAAGCGACATCTGCACATACAACCTCAGAACTGAAATGCACCAGGAGGAACACCAGTCTAAGGAAAAAAGAAAGTAATCAGCTATCCAAGAAAAAGAACAAGGTAGAGGGGGAAGGAAGGTTGGATAGGATACTACAACATAGAAGTGAAGCACATCGAAGGTTATGGTAAGATTTTGCACAACTATTCTATGCCCTTCTATTCTAATGTTGCAGTATTCTTTACATGAGGGAGTGTACCAAAGCGTAGGAGGAAACCTGGGAGATGGAAGGACCAGAAGAGCTCACAAGAAAGCCACAAAGAATGGCTGTAGCAAAACCAGCCCTAGATTTAGAAATACTATCCAGCTTGTAATGCTTGGAAAAAGTATGAACAGAAGACCAAGTGGCAGCCTCCAAAATGGTGTTAGTATCCAGTATCCAAACCTTTGAAGAATCCACCAGAGGATGCCACAGACCTAGTGGAGTGTGCCTTTACAGGAAAAGGAATACTCGTATCATGAAACACATAAAAAAATGAAATAGCCTTACAAATCCAAGAGGAAATAGTCTGCTTGGAAACAGGTAAATGCAGAACCTTGGGATGAAAAGAAACAAAAAGCTGATCAGATTTCCTGATAGCCTTAGACAATTCAGATTTTATTTGGATAAGACTACGTACATCCAAGGTGTGTAGGATCCACTCATAAAGGAAGGATTAGTATGCAAAGAGACCCTTTCCTTATGAAAAATGCGAAAAGGTGGAGAAGACATTAAAGCGTGAATCTCAGAAACCCTCCTATCAGAGGTTAAAGCCAATAAAAGAACATTTTTTTTAAGAACAGAATTTAAAGGAAGTTGAGGTTGCAGGTTCAAATGGGGTCATAGTTAGCTTCTCCAAAACATAATTCAAATCTCAAGGAGGAGGAACTAGTTTCCTGGGAGGTTTAATGTGAAGGTCACTTTTGAGAAAAAGTTTCATTTCCAATCTAGAAGCTAAAGGGGGACTCAATGGCAGACAAGTAGAAATGGTTGACAAGTGAACTTTCACTGAGGAATAAATCAAATCACTCTTAAGTAACTCACACAAGTAAGAAAAAACGACTGAGATATCCACCGACAGTAGATCCAGATTGCCAAATAGAAAATCATTTCCATTTAGATAAATAAGATCTTCTAGTACTGGGTTTTCAGGCCTCCTGCAGGACCCTAAGCACATTCTCAGAAAAAAGATGTCTGAAAGGAATCAAAAGTCTATCACCCACAGAGTCAGATTTAAAGTTGACAGATGTGGATGGATCTGACATCCCTTGTCTTGTGAGAGAAGGTACATCCTGTGAGGTAACTTGTGATGATTGCCCTTGGCTAAATACAGAAAGAGAGGGAACAAATGCTGTCTTGGCCAAAAGGTAGTCACCAGCAAGATTTTTGGTCTGTCCTGCTGAATCTTGAGTAAGACTTTTTGAATGTGAGGAAAGGGGGCAGGTCCATAAAACAACATCCCCTTCCATGAAAAAGACAGGGCATCCACCTTCCAAACCACAGGGCCTGGGAATCTGGCACAGAAGAGCGGAATTGTCTGTTTATATGGAAGGCAAAAAGATCCACTAGAGGAGTACTCTCCCAATGGAACAAGTCCAGAATCACATCCCTGTGAAGTATCCATTTATGGGATTGAGTCATTGATCTGCTGAGAATGTCTGCCACAAAATTTTGAGTTGATGAAATGTAAACTGCTTGAAGAGTCACCTTGTACTGAAGTGACAAGTCCCTTACCACCAGAGCTAGTCTGCAAAGAAGATATGACTTTGCCCCCCCCCCACTTGTTTACATACGAGAGACAGTGGTGTTCTCCGTAAACACTTTCAGAGGTCCTAGATGAAACAGAGGATGGAAAGCCTGTAGAGCTAATATGAGGCCCTCATTTCCTTGATATTGATATGCTCCTTCATTTGAGAAGGAGACCAGGGACCCTGCACCACAGATGCCTCACAAACTCCAACCTGTTTGTGAGGCATCTGTGAAAACTCTTGAGTTGGTTGAAGTGGGTGTAGAGGAAGACCTGGATTCAGAGAAAATTGCTGAATCCACAAAAGAAGCTCTGATTTCAGGCATGGGAGAAGAGGAAGTACAAACTCCAGAGAATGAGCATGTGACATCCAAACTGATTTTAGGTACCACTGAAGCTTCTTCATGTGAAGTTTTGTCAGGGGAAGCAATAAAATTGTGGATACCATAAACCCTAGAAATCTCAGAGACTCCCTGGCAGTTAGAGATGGAAGAGACAGAAGACTCTGGAAGAAGGAAGTGAGAGACAGAATCCTTTCTGGCAGAAGAAAATCCATCATAAGATCTGTTCTCATCCTGCATCCCAGGAAAATGTGATCCTTTGAAGGAAAAGATATATATATATATATATATATATATATATATATATATATATATATATATATATATATTTTTTTTAATTTATCATGAACTCCAACCTTTGCATGAGAAAGATGGAAAACTGCAGATTTAGAATGAACTTTTCTTGAAGGGAAGCCAGAAATAGGAGCTTGTCCAGGTATGGATAAACCTGAATATCTCTGATCCTCCAGTAAGCAATCACATAGGCCAAATGTTTCCTGAATACCCTTGGGGCAGTAGATAAACCAAAGGTCAAAGCAGAGATCTGCCAGTGTAAGGAAGCCACAGAAAAATGTAAAAATTTCCTGTAGAGATGATGTATAGGGATGTGAAAATAAGCATCCTTGATATCCTGAGAAGTCATATAGGCCTGAGGAGGAATGAGAGAAAATAAAGTCTGTAAAGACAGCATGCAAAAAGTAAGAACCTTTAGAAAAGTGTTTAAATGGGAAATATCCAGAATGGGTCTCCAAGGACCTTTCTTCCTGGGCACAAGAAACATTCTTGAGTAAAACCCCTTTCCCCTTTGGAACAAAGGAACACGTTGAATTGTTGAGAAATCAAATCCTTTAGAGCCTCTGGAAATAAATCCAACTGGTTTAGAAGAGGTTGAGGTATGCCCCTGAAAGGAGGAAGATTTTTTTTCATTTTTTTCATTTCATGAAGTAACCTTGTTGGATAATACACAGAACTCAGGAATCCTGAGTTATACTTACTGAAGCTGGAAGTGATAGGGATAGATGAAGAGAAAGGAGTAAGATTTGCAAGAAGATGGTACTCACAGACTACATGGCTTATCTGGAGAAGGCCGTTTTTCAGCAGAACCTGACTGAGAAGGTTTAGACTGAGGATGTCTTCTAGCACCCTTCTTATTCCTGCAGGAAGAAGGATGGGTTTGTTTCCTCATAAAGGAAGTTTTAGAAGGGAAATTTCTGCAAAATATAGGGACAGGTGACACAAGAATGTGTTTCAAGTCCTTAAGTTCCTTTCTCTTTTTTTCTAAGGACTTGAATAAGACTGCAGCCACAGCAGCAAAAAGAGCATTATTATCCAGAGGAGCATCTGTCAGTTTTGTTTTGATGTCATCTGGCAGTGGCGAAAGCCTCATTCATGAATACCTTGAAAGAACAGAGCCAGATGCAGCTGCTCTAGATGATGGTCCTGCTGCATCATAGCTGCATTTGATGGATTGGCAAGCAACGTGAGAAGAAGCTCCTAAAGGGGACAGAACCTGATTTTTTATATCCAAATCAGGAAGCTGAGTGGCTTGAGAAAGAAGAGCCAAGGAATATCTGGACATGCGTGTTTGATAGTTAATGGCACAGGAAGCTCACATGGCAGAAGTGTAAACCTTCTTCCCAAGTCTTTCCATAATCCCAAGTCTTTCCATAATCCCAAGTCTTTCCATAATCCCAAGTCTTTCCATAACCTTGCTCTCCGTATCTGGATACCACAGCAGGATCAGGTGAAGGGCATTTGTAGAGCAATCTACAATCATCAGGCATCTTATAAAGTCTGTCAGTCCTTTTAGGTGAAGGAGCCTGAGAATCAGGGGCCTTAGAAGCTGAAGAGAAAGCATACAAAAATGCTCATAATACAGGTGGCACATCAGAATGTGACTCCATTTGTAAAAGGTCACGATATCTTGCAGAGAGTAGTCCCATTTAAAGTATTCTCTGAACTTGTTAATAGTTTCCCAAAAAGATATTTCTTCTACTAGAGAATCTGCACCATTAGATTCTTCTTCAGGGAAAGCATACTCTAAAGGAGATGGAATTTCAGTTGAATACGCCAAGGAATCCTCATCAGAGGAGGACTCATCCTCTGAAGCCTCCTGGTCTCTAACCCCCTTAACTGGTGAACTAGTAAAGGAGGGAACTGAAGCACCAGAGGAAGGCTTAAGAGCCATCAGTGCCTTAATCAAACCCTGTGAAAAAGTATCCCAACCTGACTGACGTGAATTAGGAGGTGGAAGATGCTTAGTTTTTTTTTTCTTAGCCTGCACCTCTGCTTGATGAAAGTTCAAAGGACTTGACATAGGCCTGCATTCAAAGACCGACATCGGGATCTCCTCCCTTACAAGAATCACAGGTATACCTTTAGGCCCTTCCAACACTACAAGCTGTGGTTTCCCTTGACCGTCTGATATGGACATCTGCACTGCCTCCAAGGACGTGCCTATGTCGGATTCGTTAATGACCTCTGAGGTGTTACCCGACAAAGAAACAGACCTAACCTCTGAACATATGGCTGGGTCTTCACTAACCTCAAGGGATATGTCAGTGGAAAGAGGCACAGCAGAAGATTCAGGGCTTGGCTTCTTGGCCTTCCTCTTCAAAATCAGCTTGGCAGAAAGACCCGAAAAACCCTCCATAACATCCCTAGCTAGTCTTTTCAAATGTTGGTTCTCTAAATAAAGATTCAGAGCCAACAAGACAGCTTTGCAAGGTTTTTGGAACAAAGTCCTGACAAATAGCAAAGGAAAGGTGTTCTTCATTAGGGCCTAGACAGAAAAGACAAAGATTGTTCCTGTCCTTATGTGGAATGTGCTTTGCATACCTACACTTCCCCTTCCTGGATGGCATGAACTAAACAACAAAAAAGCCAGTAGCAACAAAAATATAACCCCAAACCAGGCACTTATTTGAAAGCTTGAAGCAGCAAAATAGAATCAAGTAACAGACTGCTGTATGAGTCAAGTGTTCCAAATGGTGGCAGAGAAGTTATGGAGTTGTACGTGCAGATGTCCCTTTTATGGCTGACGTTCGACAAGCCATACATGTGCTGTCCCATGTTCCTGCAGTAGCTAAAAGCTGTTGTATGCTGGCCAGTTGTCAGGTGGTTTGGGGTGGAGGTTGCCCCCATGTTAAGAATACTGCAAAGTTAGACTAGAAGGACATCTATAGGTTACAATGGGAGGGATATATCATAGGTTCATAGATTAGTACAGGTCAGCTGCCCTTGTGGGCCATTTTAAGCCTAGCCAATTAACCTATGTGAGAATCAAACCCTGCACCTTGTCTCTGTAAGACAAGTATCTTAACCATTATGCCAGATTGTCAATGTAGTCCACTACCATGACAGGTGGCATAGGCACTAAAAGCTATTGATCACAGTAACTGTATATGGAGACACTTACCTGACACATGTTGCTGCTGTACAGATATTGGTGGACCTATGCAACTGAGTAAAGGAAACCTTACACACATTGCTGGAATGTTATACATGTACTGCATTCATAAGATATCATGCCATTATACTTACAATGGGTATCCTCAGTGTGTGTGCTGCAAAGCTCCGAGCACAATTCTGCTGTTGGAACACAAATATAGTAATTCATTAGTATGTGTGAAGCAACAACAGACAATGAGATAGTGTATATGCAACAATATTTTGAAAAGCTCAAAATACATCTATGTCCTGGAACACCTACTTCAAAACCCCTACTGGGTATACGGTGATTGCAACTGGTATTATGAAGTGACGTCGGGAAAATTGTAATCTCTTCCAGGGGGCTCAAAGGTCAACAACCAGCTGTGGTATTCCTTAACCTCTCATAGCAGTGTATCTGTTAACTGCTTGGAAGATCATGTCAGAGCAGCATCATTGGCAGACCTCCCTGGATCAATTGTGACCACCTTCAGCACTGATCATGTTGGTCAGTTCTATCCACACTTCATTCCTCCAAACAGGGTTTCCCATCCAGCTATTCAGACTGCATCCAAGCTGGCACAGAGCATCAATTATAATGCCATTTTTTTCTTGGTGAGAAATTGACTCCCCTAATTGGGTTTGATGTCTGTACAGTATATAGGGGGATGACTTATTGACATGATGATTTTATACCAAGAAACATCAAATGGTGTGGAACATGCCAACCAATAACTGCAAACCAAAGAAGACACGTATCAGCCGGAGAACAGCAGGAACACTTTATTATCCAAAATGCAAACACTTTTGTCCCTCTGCCTGGGGACTTCATCAGAATAAAACATCAATCAGTAAAAGGACAGATTTAAAATCCCCTTGATTTTCTTATCATTGCTTAACATGCTACCAACAGAATTGGTAAAAAAAGTCAGCTGACATTAAAATCACTTGATTCACACACACGTTTGCTGTAACCTTGCAACAAATTAAACCAATAAGCTGTGTATTTCTTTTAAATAAACAACTTTGAAAAGTTTTGGTAAAATAGTTGTATAAAAAATAAAATAGTAAAAAAAATTAAAGAGGGATGAGACAGGCTAAACACCCTAAATGGGATAGTACAACATACTATAGTCTGTCAGCCCTTTCCTTTAAAACTGGTTTTAAAGAAACAGGATCATGATGATATTATACCAACCAAACAACCATTGTGGCACATGATTATTACTGCAGAGTGGTTTCCGAAAGTTATATGCACATCATAACATAATTTATGAGTAAAACAAGAATCTAGATGCCTGTTATAGACAGCCACTCTCAGTGATACAAGTCATACCAAAAGTTACTGTCATATATGTTATGCAACATGGTGTGATACATACCAATCAAAGAAGATTAGCCTCCGGATCACTATGTCATGTTATGCACTAATAGCTACCTAGTAACAAAATAAACTGTGAACAATCAATGTTATACTTATTGTGTCTGTATATGTAGTGCTACTAATATATTAAAAAGTATCAGACTGTATCTGTAAACTAGAGATTGTGCAACTGATGGAAACCTCTGGAAATTGTGGGTTTCCATCATCATATCACAGACAGTACAGGATAACCAGACATGAAAAAGGATATAGTTTCTTTCCTACAGTATCTATAGTACACATATTATTAAGAATCACTGAGTATCTGTACATTCATTAGTGAGCATGCAACTTAAGTAAACCTTCGGAATTCACCAGTTTCTGTAAATATACCACGGAAAGTACTGGTCCACCAGAAATCAATATGGATTTACTGTCAGTCTGTCCTTACATGCTGTTCATTGGTGCTGTTCCTTTTCATCCATACAACTACATGTGTGGAACCGTTGCTTATCACTGATGCATATGTACCCACCTGTATGAATATTGATCAATGCTACACACTTCCATTATGTCACAGTCAGCTTGTATTTCAGACAATTTGGCCGAAAAAAAGGGACTGATATTAGATTTATAAAGATTAATGATAGCATAGATATGTAATAAAACCAATCTATTCCATCATAGCAATGCCAGCATGTGACAGCTTACCTTTAATGCTAACAATAATTCTGCTGTGCCATAAAGTGAGTGCAGCTATGTGCACACAGCTTTTAAGTGCCATTTGTGCTATACATATTAATGAGATTCATTATCACTCAGTGCTGTGCTATACATATTAATGAGATTCATTATCACTCAGTGTTATGGAATCATATTTGTGCTATACATATTAATGAGATTTATTATCACTCAATGTTATGGAATCACATTTGTGCATGCCCATGTAAGTTCTTTAAAGCTGGTGCATTAACCAATTGAGAAGTGAAACAGAAAAGTGCTCCACACAACTGCACAGTAGGTATTGGTAAACAAGACCATCTGTAACAAGTTCCTGACACCCTCTAGTGATCTGATACCATCCTATAAGCACCACTTTTAAAATGTGATTTTGAGACATTTACTGTTCATATCATTGCCACGTGTGAACTGAGCGAGAACTCAGTGAGCACTTTTCTGAAGGCATTTATCTGACCGTGGACAACATGATGGCTACTGTGAAGAGACTCCGTTGTGTCAGCAGCCTGAACTGGACCAATGAGGAGACCAGTTAAGTGCTCACTGTCTAAACTGAACTTAAGCAGAGGATGCAAGCATGCCCCAGGAACTTCATAATGATCAACATCTGGAACTGGATTGCGAGGGAACACTGATGACAGACAGGGATCTACTGGACTGGAGTGCAGATCAGACTAAGCTATTATGACCTGTATCAGAGGGATACAAAAGCTCTTTGCTGGAGGGTTGCTGAGGTATGACAGCAACCTGTGGATATCTACAGCAAGTGTCCTATGGACATCACACATGGTAGTTGTTGCCCGTATGTCCTAAAGATTCCTTTTAGAATCATAAATGAGCTATTCTGTCACTTATCTCATACAGTTAAGCAATGGGGCAAAATGACTGCTCATCTCCTATTTGTGGGTTCAATTCCCATTGAATGCTTTTCTGAAACAGTGATAATAATGAACATAAGACCTGTGTTAGTCTTGCACCTTATCCAGTACAGCTTTTTACACATCTAGTATGGCCTTGGTTCACTGAGGCCACAGATGACTACACATAGTTCTCCATTATCCATAATATTTTGAGAACATCACAGGATATATAGAATTCTGCATGTGTGAATACATCATTCCTCTCTGCAGTTGGAAAAGAACATTTTCATTACCTACATGTCTTATGTACTCACTGACATGCAGGCAGGTTAACATGTCTACCAGACATGAGCAACGTAGGTTGGCATGTCTACCAGATATTTGATTTTGTAAAAGATAATGCGGTATGGCTATTACACATCTAGAAGGTGTGTGGAGAATTAAAGCTTATAGCACTTAGGTTTCGGGTGGCTACACATTCCTCCATTATCTCTAGTATTAAGGAAATGTCCAAAAGCATTTTTTTCTGGTACAAAATATTGTACTGTCTCTTAGCTCAGTCACTGGGTAATAGGTTAATGTACATATGTCCTGAATAACTGTGGGTTTGAATCCTCATATAGGAAATGTTATAATTGTTTACTTAGTATACACCAGATAAAGCTGATCAACAAATATTCATTTGAAATTATTCAATTGAAATGAAACAGCTGATATCCCACATCAACAAATCCCCTAACAAAAAAAAATAAATAAATAAATTGTACAAGGCCGAATGATGTAGAAGGATGAAGCCATGATTATAACCAGGCAACCAGTGGTTAAATAGTGGCCTGGTGATGGGGGATCCAGCCACGGAAGGACTGGACTGTGTGGGTGACACCACTTCATCTATCTAGAAGGAGGAAAGTAGCAAGGCCCATTGTATGAAAAACACCTAATGGCAGGTAGAAAATCACTACTAGAATTTGTAGAGCAGACTTATTGTGCTGAACTGTAGAGGTAGAACTGTGTGGGAATTTGTATGTCTCTCCATAATCTGGTAGCTGTTGTGAGTCCATCAGTCATCTTCTGAAGTGGGATTAAAAAGGGAAGGGTAAAGAACTCCATGGAGCCAGTATCTAGCCCACTTCCTAACATCAGGAATAAATGAATGAGCTCTCATTGGTTAAAGGTTCATAGGTATATACTAGGCTAACAACTACTTGGGCGTTTATAAGCCTTTCCAAGCATCCCAACTGTATCATGTAAGTTCATTTGTCTTACAGGTTATTTTAAGGGGTATGATAGAGAGAGATGTCAGGCTCTCTCTGTCTATTTGATGCATAGTTTGCGAGACCCGGGGTAGATTTCTGATTACCCGTCCACTGGCTCAGGTTTTGTTGAATAGGGCTAGGTAAGACTTCTGCTTCTCATGGATGGGAAGCCTATTCCAGAGAAGGATAGTTATCTGAGACACATTTTATTTAATTGTTTATTTATTTTACATTTGTTTACCAGGCTAGTCTAACTGGATATATGTCCATTTTCAGTAGAGGCCCGGGGAAATAAGCTCCAATGAAAACAATAACAAAATTAAATATGCAAAATTAATGTAAACAATGCACAATGCGGGTACATTAGAGAGAATAATCAAAGAGGTCAGAAGTTCATAACAGAGCAAAATAAGCAGGCATAACTAGTATAATACAAATGCAGTTTCAATACATAATACATGAAAAAGAAGGCAGCTGATTATATACAATTTATTAGTACAAAAGTAGTCACATTAATAAAATTCAAGAAGATGTAAGTAATAGCATCTAGAAGGAGAACGTTTGTTGTTCTTAAGAAAAGGATCCAGATTACTGAGAAGAGGAGGGTAGGCTGTGCCAAGTAAGAAGAGCTAGTTAGAGCTAGAACATTCATGTTCTTCTTAGCTATTCATTTTGTAGACATGCAAAAGGTCCTTCAGAGTGGGATCCAAGGATGCCTTGTATGCCAGGCATAGATCACTTCTCAATGGTCTGTAGGAAACAGAATATAGAGACAGGGATTTGAGGTGATCTGCATAGGACATGTTGCTTACGCTTTTTATTCTTTTAGTGTGGAACCTCTGTGGATGTTATAGTTGTTGTACAAGACTGGTCAGGTATATACTGAAAGGGCATTATACTCAATGATGGGCCTGATGAGGAAGGAATACTGTGAAACAACAACTTCCTTTGACCTAGATGGCATGCCATTGCTTATAAATTAAGCAACATATAATTGTTTCTTTACTACCTTAGACACAAGCTGGCCAAAAGTCAGGTAACTATCTACATACATACCCAAATCCCTGACTACTGGTTCTACTTTTAGTGGTGCCCTATCGATGAGGTAATTTCCTAGGGTGACTGACTTCCTAAAGAATACTGTTATGCATTTCTTGGCATTGAGTTTTAAGCTGTGGCTTTGACATTACTCAGTTGTCTGTGTTTATTCTTCCTGTAAGATCTTAGTACCTTGTGGGTTTTCGATGACTGCTCATAATTTCGAATCTGCAAACTTGGTAAGACAAGAGGTCCTTGACATTGGCTTGACTTCTGAGAAGTAGATAAAGGAACCACCACAGAGACTTGATGGACTCCGCTTGTAACTGGCCTGTTTACGAAGGTAGTCTCCCCATCCTAACATCCTGTGTCCTCTCTGAGAGGAAAGGAGTTTATGCCTATTGTTTTCTATTTTATCACATTGTATCAAAAACCCTAGCCAGGTAAAGGTAGGAAGTGCACTCATCAGTTGTCATGGTGACCTTCTCAAAGAAGTCCACCAGGTTAAGTAGGCATGATCTGTTAATGACTGAACCAAACTGGGTTGGATGTAGTGTTTGAAGGTTTCTATCATTTCCATGATAATTCTTTCCATGGTTTTGCATATAAGACTAGTCAGACATATGGGTCTGCACCTCCTGGGGTTCCTCTTTTGTGCAGGAAGATGAGCATTGCAGTTCTACATTTGTGGGGCACAAAGCCTGCCTGGAGGATATGGTTAAACACTGACTTCAGTGGTCCTGATAGTACATGCTTACATGCTTCAGGATATTAGGAAGTATCTTGGGATACTTTCAGGGACCATCGGTGTAGTGTTTTTGGCCTCACAAAGTGCATCCAGAATCTGATCCCTAGTGATAGTTGGGAAGATTATGTTTGATGGCATTTCCTGAAGAGTAGCTGGGGAGAGAGGGGAGTAAAACAGGATCTGATTTTTTTTGCCAGCATATTTGCTATATAGTCTGGGTACATGTAGGTGGCTCCATTACATTCATTTCTGCATACTAATGTGCATTGCCTTCGAGGTTTGGGAATAGCTAAAGAAAGCCTTGTGTTTGTTCTTTACCCAAAAAGATATTTTTACCTCAAATTTGGCTTTAGTAGACTTAATTAGCCATTTTAGTTTTTTTTTTAGATTGATGAAAACATTTTTATCATAGTGGGTGTAGCACTTCCTAATACTGGCTATGACATTTTTTCTTTTGTTCCATAATCTGTCCATGTTTGGATTCCATCTGGTGGTTTGTTTTTGAGTTAGTTCTGGGTTTATTTCTGGGAGACACAGTTGTCTTCATGCATTTATTGATATTGTTGTACTGGGTTTCTGTGAAAAATTCTGAATGGGCTGGTGTATTCTCAGTGTTTTGACAGGTTATCACTTAGCAGTTGGAAGTTTGCCTTTGCATAATTCCTAACTGTTTCAGGATTATCCAGGGTCACAGAACTGATTTTTATTATGAAGGAGACAGCTCTGTGGTCTGACCTTACTAGAAAGAATAATACACTAGGGGGTACAGCATTCTTCCATGTATGTCAGTACCATGTCAGGTATGTTTGCACTCCTAGTGGGCATATTTACTATCTATTTCAAGGTGTTTGTGTTTATAACATCCAAAAATCTCTGGATCTATAAGTATGGGTTCATGTAATGCATCCCAATTTATAGTGGGGTAGTTAAATTCACCCATGAAAATGGTATTGGGTTAAATGGCAAAGGCCTACAGTAAATCCATGTATGAGTTATGCTTTGCTTGGGTCATATAGGTTGACCAGTGGTTTGCAAGGATATGATATGGGACTTGGCCTACGGAAATCTGGACATGGAGAAGCTCAAGCATGTCATCCTCTTTGACTAGTCTTGAGGTGAATTTGTTGTTGATGTAGATTGAGATGCTTCCACCTTTGGTCCCTGCCTGTGTAGTAGTTGGCCTGAATGTGTGGAAAGCATTATAGTCCTACACTGCAGGGGTGCTCTCCATGTCTTTCAACCATGTCTAAGTAACTGCACAGATGTCTACATTCTCCAGGGTGAAGACAGCCTGGAGAAAGTGGAGGTCCTTGTTTAGGTGTGAAGCATAGAGCAGTAACACCTTTAGATTTTATTGGGTTGGTTTTGCTATGCATGAAGGTTTGTCAGTTTGGCATTGCCTAAAAGAGGCACTATGAAGGAGGACAATATTTTAGCCAATATTCAAAAGCTGAGAGGGACAAGTGAAGAACATCTTTGGTAAAGTAACGTAGTCTGTTGACCATATACTCCCATTCTGAGAAATATTGTACCACCTTGGAATGACACCAAAAACTAAGCACATTTTTGAAGTCACTTTATGTGCTGTATTGGGAATTGTTTTAATGGTGCTCTTGGAGTTACAGAGAATTCTTTTAGGGTGAATATGTAGGAGGTCTTTGAGGTTTATGTAGGTTGCTTTTAAGTGACTCAGCATGCGTTGGTCTATGTGTTGGGTCTACACACACACACACACACACACACACACACACACACACACACACACACACACACACACACACACACACACACACACACACACACACACACACACACACACACACACACACACACAAATAAACTAAGAACATTTTCAATGGGTTCTTACTCACAATTACCATAATGTGTAAATGGGGAGGACCTGCAATTATATGACTTGAAACTGATTTGTGGGTATTGCTATTACCTACCTGGACAGACAGGAGCTCAGGTTCACATATCATCAAAAGGACATAACTTCAGGAATGCAGCATGTGACACAATGGAATGAGGAATACAAGCCACACACTGTATGTGTTTGATATATCTGACCTACTACACATCTCGATACATAGGAGCTCAGGTTAACATATTATCCAAAGGATAGTACATCTGGATGTCAGCGTCTTCTGTTATCACAGATGTGACATGTGACAAGAATGTGAAGCTTCACAGTGGGATGAGCTGCAGATGATACACACTGTTAAGTGTTTAATATGTTTGATCTACTGCACATCTCAATACATAGGAGCTCAGGTTAACATATTATCCAAAGGACAGTGCATCAGGGTTGAAGCATATTCTTTTATCCTGGATATGACTTGTGACAAGGGTGTGAAGCTTCACAGTGGGATGAGGGGAAAAAGCCACACACTCACAAGAGTTCGTTCCACTTCAAGTAAGATCAACATGGACAGATGGGACCTTAATTTAGCATCATATAAGACGTACATCACATTAAGAGTATAACACCCCAACATTCTGCTCAACAGTTCTAGGATGAGGAGAACCAGGATAGGTTAAGAATCCATACTCTGATAGTAAAAAGATAAAGATCTCCAGGATAAAATAATGACCTCCAACTACACTTGCACAAGTGTGTATGTACTTATATTTATATAACTAATATTTTTTGGACTGATTGTGATATGAGTAGATTCTCTCTGTAGTTAACTGGTACTTTTGGCAGGAATAGTGGTGTGAGTGGACCTGTGTGCCACTAGCTACGTTCAAGTGACACAGAAGCTTGTTACAGTCCTACAACACTGCTTCTAAAAGCCAGTCTGTGTATCTGTCAAATGTGATTAAGAAGGCTGCTTGAGTAAAGAGTTGCATGTTCATCAAAGAAATGACTGCACCAAGTGAAGGGAAGGCCTACCAGGAGGAAAGCACCACAAAGTAGTGTATGTTCCCTTCATGAACAATAGTGAATCAGATGGGAGAAGAGCATCATAGAGGGCATGATCCCATCAGGCCCACAGTTCTGTTGGATGAGAGGAGAGCACCACAGAAGGTGTTTTCCTTCAGGTACACTGGTGTGCTTAATGGGAGGAAAGCATAAAAGACGGTATTTTCCCTTAGGGCATGCTGGTGAGTTGAACAGAGGGAGAGCACCACACTGGGTGTGCTCCTTTCAAACATACTGGTGTGCTGGGAGGGAGGAGAACACCCCGGAAAACATGTTCCCTTCAAACATAATGATACATTGGATGGGAGACAAAAGCACTACAGAGTGTGTGACCCCTTTACACATACTAGTGTGCTGGATGGGAGGAGAGCAACCTTGTGTGTCGGATGACAGGAGAGCATCACAGAAGTATTCCCTTCAGGCACACTTGTGTGTCTAGCTACAAAACAGCACCACAGACTATGTGCTCCTTTCAGCCATAGTGATGCATTGAAAGGGAGGACAACACCACAGAGAGTCTTGTCACTTTTGTTCAGTGCACTGCCACAGAAAACAAATATAAATAAATAAATAAATAGATAGAAAGAAAGAAAGATAGATAGATAGATAGATAGATAGATAGATAGATAGATAGATAGATAGATAGATAGATAGATAGATAAAATCACTTATGTTAGAGCTTAGACATGCCATGTTGTGGCTTTCTTCTGACATTGTCAGTACAGTATAAATGGATTGTTTGGCTATACCTTTTTTTAAACATCTTTATTGAATTATCACATGTGACGCAGACAAACCTATATTTATATAAAAAATAATCAATCCACATTAACAAGTTTGCATTCATAGGTTCATAGGTTCATAGGTGTGCACTAGGCTATTGGCCCTGGAGCCTTTACAAGCCTAGACCAAAAAATTTGCCCAGGCACCATGCCATCTGATGTTAGTTCACTGTGCCCCTATCCAGTAGGGCAAATGGAGTGATCACTGGGGTGAACTTTCTGTTACCCATCCACTTGTCAAGATTTCTCTTGAAGAGGGCCAGTGAGGTGCTCTGCTTGACATGAATGGGAAGCTTATTCCGGAGTATGGGCATTCTTTGGGAAATGAACCTGTCCCCCCAGCATATTCTGTTAATTGTGGTAATAAGGTTGTGATCTCTGGGCGTGTGACAAAGGGGATTGGGATTTCTTTAGGTGTAGCATTTCAAGTAGGGCTGAGTCGGACATGGCTTTGTAAGTCAAGCAGAGATCACCTCTATGTGGATGATAACAGACCGAGAACAGCTGGAGTTTCTTGAGTCTGTCCATGTAGGGCATGTGTTTAAGGCCTAGGATATTTTTTGTGAGGTACTTTTATGGCCTCTTCAGCTGTTGTAGGTGTTTGGTCAGGTGCATGACAAATGGGACGTTATATTTGATCATTGATCTAATGAGGGATGAGTAGAGAGGGATGATGACCTCTTTCTTCCTGGATGTGAAACCTTTGGTTATAAGATGTGTCACGTAGAAGGACTTTATGATCACAGTGGCAATGTGGTGGTCAAAGGTGAGGTGGCTGTCGACCTGGGTGCTCAGATCTTTCATGGATCCTTCAGTGTTCGGTGGACTCTCATCAACATAGAAATTTGTGGGAACTGCTTTTTTCTAAAGGGGATGATAACGCATATTCTTGGCATTAAGCTTCCGGCCATGGTTCCAACACCAATCATTGGTCTCAGAGAGGCCCTTTTGTAGGATGTCTGCATCACTTGGGGAGTTGATAATGACTCCTAGCTTGCAGTCATCAGTGAACTTGGTCAGCTAGAGTCCTTCTATGTTGGTCTGGACTTCTGAGAAGTAAATGCCAAACAGGAGAGGGCCCAGGACCGAGCCCTATGGGACTACTCTCATGACTGGTCAACAGTCTGATTTGGAATCTGCAACTTTCACTCTGTGGGTCCTGTCTGTGAGCCATTTTGCAACTTACCTAGTGATGTAAGAGTTGATGCCTAGTTTGCTGAGTTTATCAATGATACCTGAGTGTGGAATGGTATCAAAGGCCTTGGCCAGGTCAAGGTAGGCTGTATGCACTGCCTTACTCTCATCCACAGCCTTGGTGACTGCCTCAAAAAAGTAAACCAGGATGAGCAGGTAGGATCTCCCCTTGACAAAGCCAAACTGTGTAGGGTCAAGAGGTTGGAGATTGCCTATATCATTGTTAAGCAGGTCCATGATGATGCACTCCATAGCTTTGCATACCAGACTCGTCAGGCTAATGGGGTGATAGTTACCAGGGTCTATAGTTGCTCCCCCTTTATGGAGTGGGATGACTGTAGCAGTGCACCATTTGTTAGGGGCATAGCCTGAGGTAAGGCTGTGATTGAACAAGGCACACAAATGTGGTGCCAGTTCATTTTGTAGCTCATGTAGAACGCAGCCAGGGATAATATCAGGTCCCATCAATGCTGTATTCTTGGCTTTGGACAATGCACCTTTTACCTGTGCTGCAGAAATGGTTACCCACCCATTTCTTCTGGTATTGTGATAGGGCCCTTGAGGGGGAGGGGTAAAGTTGGCACAGAATCTGTCTGCCAGTATGTTGGCAATATCTGTTGGCTCAGTATAGGAGGTGCCATTGTGCAATAACTCAGAGCAAATCTGGGTATTGCCTTGGAGGTTTTTGATATAGCTATAGAATGCTTTGTGGTTATTTTTGGTGTCAGCCACAATTCTGCCTTTATAGCTAGCTTTAGAGGATTTGATAAGGGATTTCAGCTTTTGGTTGACGCTGATGAGGGAGGTTTTCCAGTCTTGTTACTTTATTTTTTACTGCAACAGTTTCTTCCTACTGTTGTAGAGTTTACTGATGGCTGGGGTCCACCAGATTGGCTTCCTTTTTTAGGAGGATCATAAAATCTAAGCAAATTTATATAAATTACTCAGTGAATGTCTTCTCATAAATTTCATTCCTCCTCCAAGCCATTTTCTGCATGATTTTTTTTCCAAACATTTCCATTTTATTAAACAAGAACCATCTTTATTAAATTATCATTTATGACATAAACAATCACATCTGTAAAAATCAAAATAAGCTATACTGACATTTTTTAGTTGCACATATTATAACTCACTTATAATCTATGCAGTCATTGCCAGTCAAACATTATATAGCTCATTCAAATCCTTCCTTATTTTAAACCTTTTCCTTATCCAAAACGTTATTCTGCATGTATTGTTCCCACAATTTCCGTTTTGTCTATGTAATTTGCTGCTACCCTTAAATAAAGATCCCATTTCCAGTTTTATCTCTGTTACTATAGTCACTACTTCTAGTACAGTTGGTTTAGGCTCAGATTTCCATTTTGTAGTAACTGCTTTTTGGCATCCACTGTAATAAGACTCAACACGGCTGTACTAGGACTAGGGAATTCCGATTTTGTATCCATCCATCCATCCATCCATCCATCCATCCATCCATCCATCCATCCATCCACAACCCATTTTCCCATTTTTCACATAGGGTCAGGGTGTCAATTCCGCAGTGACAATCATCTCGAGCCAAGGTTTACACCGCTGAGTGGCTAGCCCTGTCGTAGACATACCGGTTCTCTATCATAACTCAAAAAATGATTTCCTTAGCAATTTGCTTATCCAGTGTTTCTGATACAGCAGTCTGCAGGGAATTTTTTAAAAATTTGCCAAGTCATTACACACCCAAAATATATGTTCCAAATTACTTCTTTCTTCCAAATCACACCTCCAACATTTGCAATGTACCTGAAGAAAAATTCTTTGGAGTCTACTCAGGATATAAAATACATGGGAAAACACTTCCAAGCAAAGATTCTGAATCTTCTAGACTTTGTTGCATATTTGGGAGATGTACACGTATCCCCCATTGTTTCCTTCCTAATTGCTAATTCAGCCTCTCTTCCCAATCCTTTCTAACCTCCTTTGATTGATTTGTATAGTTATCATGCAATATTTTATATACTCTACTAATTATCCCTTAATTAACAGCACCTTCTATTCTAGATTCTACCAAAAACTCTACCAGTACTAGTCTTTCACTTAAGATCCCCCTATTTCTTTCTCTTTGCCTATACTCTGATATCAAGCCTTGATAGGGAAGGCAATCTCTAGCCTGCAGTCCAAATAAATTATTTGCCTCTTCCAATTCTATTACCTTTCCCCTCTCTAACTATTTGCTCCCAATACCTTAGTTCCTTTGCCAGTTTTCTCTAGCAAATTCCATCCCCTCTTGCCTATCGTCTGTATCCCTAACTGCAGCCATCCCTATTGGCAGAATCTCCTTTTCCTCTGCTGGCTTAGTTCTTAGAATACTTTCTGCTTCTTTATGAATATAACATTCTGTATGGCTACATTCTGTAGGGCTACTGTTATTCTCCATGAGGATCTACATCCAATGTCCCAGTATCTCTTCATTTCTTGATCTTCCCCCTTTTCACTGTCATCCCTTTCCACTATGAATAATATTTTTCTGCTTGTGCTATGTATAGGAGCCTTGATATACCCGTTCATATAATGTAATCCCAAACCACCTTGCTGTATTGGAAGGATCAGCTTATCCCACTTGTCTCTTGCCTTCTTCATCTCCCAGATAAAATCCATCAACTCTTTATTAATTGCTATCCACAACTTTCCCTCTGGTTGATATCAATATGCCTGATCTGTATATAAAACTAAGGGGACTAAAAACATATTGCCTGCTTGTACCTTGTTATCTATGTCCATAAAACAGTGTTTCCAATTCCTCAGTTTTGTCTTATCTTTTGTTTGTTCTCCTCCCAAATACCCTTAGCTACTTTAACAGAATCCTTTCTAATCCATACTGCTAAGTATTTCATTTTATCATGTCACCATAAATAGGGGAATTGCTGAACCAGTTTGTGTGTGGGTACATCATTTACACCTATTGCCTTTGTTTTATTTTCACTAATTTTGTATCCCGAAAACACTTCAAAATTGTCTCAAAATGTTTTACAAATATCATCTGTGAATAAAACCAGATGTTCTTGTCTATCATATTAATTATATCCTTGAATTTCTGAGTCCCTTATTTTCTCTGTCAGTGGTTCTAAATATAATGCAAATATCAAAGGGGAAAGAAGACATCCCTGCCATGTCCCTCTACTCAAACACAACTTATCATTGAGGAACCCACCCAGTTGTTTGGCTATACTTAAGAAATACAGACCTTAAAAAAAAGCCAATGAGCTTATCAATAGATCACAGAGGAATTATTTGGCTATATTTAAGAAACAAAGAGGTTAAAAACAAGATTGATTTTATAACCTTATTATACACCATATGTGGATTTTTTGGCAATAATTAAAACATACAGAGCTTAAACCAAGCTGATATTATGTCTGCACTAGCAGGCTTGGCTTTATTGGCCTAAATCTACCCATAAAGAATTAAAAATTTGAAAATCATGGGCATGTAGACATCATGTAGCTGAAACAGTGGTATGTCCTGCAGGGTAATATACCCCGGTGGCCTTTGCTACAGGAAGCTTAATGTTTTACACAGTGAGGACTCTAGTTTGGCTAGGTCTTTCTTGCATTTTTTATTGCATGGTTTCTCTATGTTACCTTTTAAATCTTTGATCCAGATCCCAAATACTAATTCTTGAAAATGTTTACACTAACTGAGCTGCAGTATTCTCTCTCTCTCTTTATATGCACAGCATATGTTAAAACCTTTCCTTCTAGTGTTAGGCTAGCGTGTTATAAAAACAATGTGTTTAAAAAAAAAAGAAAGAAAAAAAATGTACAAATCATTCATTCTGTGAAATGATAGGCATGTGGAAAGGAAGTGGTGATAGAAACAGTATGCATCACACATTTACACGAAACAGGAACAAATATCAATTAAATAAAAATAATTAGGGACAATTAAGCACACTTTTAAAATATTAGTACTATTAACTTCAAACTAATAAAATAAGTGAATGTGAATTAAACATTTTTTGAAGTAAAAGAAGTCTATAATTCTATTTATTGTCATTATTCATTAATTATAAAATTATAAGTCACCACCTTTCTCCAAAAGGCACGGAGGGGTTAAGAGGGACATAGCTAAAATTAGGGACATCCCTGAAAATCAGGGACATTTGAGAGATAAGGATCCCATGCTTAGAATGTTCTATTTTTGCAAAGAATCCAGAGCATCTCAGTAACTTCTGTCACAAGTCCTCATTGTTGCATATTGGTCATAAGTTGTGGGCGGGGCTTCCAGCATGGCTGATGTCAGCATGTGAACATGTCACAGAACATATTGTGTTTGTGTCATAAATGCTGAACATTCTAGTGAGCTGGAAGTGAGTTTTTGCAGAAGGCTACATGTTGAAAATGAGCAACAAATCAGGTAAATGAATACTTAATTTTATTAAGGAATATTTACTAACATTAATAAACATCTAATCAGTGCTGCTACCTGTAAGTCTAAGGTGTCTCTGTGGGTATATTAAATCTGGATTTTTTTCTTGAATGCAATTTTGAAAAACTCAGTTATGGATTTCATATACAAGGAAAAAAAAAAAACATTTCACACAGAGCCTAGCCAGAGTGTGCTTGGCTTTCGCCACCCATTTTAAATTAATTTTGCTATGCCCTTTTTCGAGGTTAGTATACTGTGCCTCTGTCTAACAGTGACACAGAAGTGATACCCAGAGTAAACCTATGATCTCCCATCCACTCATCAAGATTCCTCTTGAAGAGAGTCAATGAGGGAGTCTGCCTAACCTGGACTGGGATTTTATTCCAGAGTGAAGGGAGCCTCTGGGTTATAAATCTGTCCCTCCAGCATGTCCTATTTATTTCAGTGCTGAGGTTCAAGTTTCTCGAGCATGTGGCTCAATATGATTTGGATTTTCTGAGGTGCAGCATGTCCATTAATTCCGGGTTGGACATTGCTTTATACGTCAGGGACAGATCGCCTCTGAGCAGGCGGTATACCACTGAGTAGAGCTGGAGTTTCTTTACCCGGGCAGCATATGGCATCTGTTTGAACCCTTTGATCCTCTTGGTGCGGTACTTTTGGGGTCTTTCCAGTTGCTGCAGGTGTCTGGTAAGGTACATCCCAAAAGGGGCATTGTGCTCAATTATGGGCCTGATGAGGGATGAGCAAAGAGGCACAATGACCTCCCCTGATGTAGATGTGAATCCCTTCATGATTAGTTGGGCTATATAAAATGTTTTTCTAACCACTTTGGCCACGTGGTTGTCAAATGAGAGATTGCTATCAACTTGGGTCCCCAGGTCCCTAATTACTTCTTCTGTACTTAATGGATGGATGATTCAAGTACATCGGTAATGTGTGCATGTCGTAAGGTAGAGTAAGACAGGTGCTGAAGAAGATAAAGCTACAGAGCTAGAGTGAGCAGCTGTAAAACTCAAGCAAAAGTCCCTTTCCAGACTTCTTCCCTCTGGGATCAAAGGAACCTCAGACCTGTGCCCATAACGGACACTATCAAGAGGCAGCGACCTATCCTGTGTATATAAAGTGAGCAGCTGTAAAACTCAAGCAAAAGTCCCTTTCCAGACTCCTTCCCTCTGGGATCAAAGGAACCTCAGACCTGTGCCCATAACGGACACTATCAAGAGGCAGCGACCTATCCTGTGTATATAAAGTGAGCAGCTGTAAAACTCAAGCAAAAGTCCCTTTCAGACTCCTTCCCTCTGGGATCAAAGGAACCTCAGACCTGTGCCCATAACGGACACTATCAAGAGGCAGCGACCTATCCTGTGTATATAAAGTGAGCAGCTGTAAAACTCAAGCAAAAGTCCCTTTCCAGACTTCTTCCCTCTGGGATCAAAGGAACCTCAGACCTGTGCCCATAACGGACACTATCAAGAGGCAGCGACCTATCCTGTGTATATAAAGTGAGCAGCTGTAAAACTCAAGCAAAAGTCCCTTTCCAGACTCCTTCCCTCTGGGATCAAAGGAACCTCAGACCTGTGCCCATAACGGACACTATCAAGAGGCAGCGACCTATCCTGTGTATATAAGTATGTTATGTTTCCTAGCTAGAGCAGACTTACTCTATTTGTGTACCTCGGGTTAAGCAACCCTCCAGCACCTCCTGCAGCCTACCTATTCCCCCTTCCACATTAGATACCTCCATCTTAACTCTATCTTTATCTACCTCTACTATCCTTAATTGTTAGCATACTTCTCTCCTTCCCTCCTCCCCTCTCGTACCTAGTCCCCTGCTATCCTGTTCCTGTAATCATACTACTTGCACATAGGGGCACCTCCATCATAGTTCTCCTGTGTTCTCCTTTTTCTTCCACCCTGCTTATCTTCTGCCTTCATTACACTTTTCTTATCGTAGCTTTCTTCCTGACCTGCTTTTTTTCTTCTTTTTAAAATATTCTCTTTTACCTTACCTGTTATCTTCTCACTTTATATCCTCTACATTCTTACCTGTTCTCATTACAGAAATTACTTATCATTTTCTTTCTCTAACTCACTGTCTTACCTGTTTTCTCCCTATCTCTGATTGTTTCCTGCTGAACTTCTCTCTCTTGTGACTACCGTACCTCCCTATCACACGCAGTTCACTTTGCCAATAACCAGTTACTCTCTATCACGTCAACACCTCCCTATGGCTTACTTTCAGGGTTACTCCCCATCTCCTCCTCTGTACCCACCCATAGCTTATAAATACAACCCCCTGCCCCTTTACGCCATCTTTCTTCCCCTTCTTTCTTTGGCTGTTGGACGTCTGGAGACAGGAGCTTACCTTGGAACTGTGAGTACTAATGTATTTGCTGTATATTGCTATTTGCTAAGTCTTGTGTCATTTCATAATGGTATCTAACCTAACAGTCCTACATGCTATGTACACTGAATGTATTTTTTTACCTGTTTAGATATTGATAGTCTGCTTTTATTATTATCTCCTGTAAACGCTACTTCCTGGTCGCCTACCTTACAACAAATATCATTGCTCTTGTGTTTACTGGGAGTTTGCTTAACAGGTAAAGCTAACTTAAACTGTTTTAGCTTATTAATAGGCCTCAATGGATAAGTGTTAATGACTCACATGTACGGCTTATGGTTAGGCCTCTGTTAATTCTTATGAAGGTTCCTTTTGCCACCGCATTTAACCCTGTTCCTTCTGTTTCAAGGCCTGCGTGTATTTGCAATAGGTTTTGATTGTTTTTTTTTCTGCTGGTCAGCGTATTCACCTGGGCTTGTTGTATAATGTATATAGGACCCATTTGCAGAAACTATATGTCCTTGTAAATTGTTCACTATGTGCTAATTAGCTTATCCTCATACAACTCTGTTCTTACCATAAATTCATTTATCTGACACAATATTGTGCTTAATGTTGCCAGCTAACTCTTTCGCTATGTACTAGTGTTTTTAGCGTGCACGTTGGCGTGCTACCTCTCTAAGTCTTCCATCTAGAGGAAAGCTTTCAAAGGCCAACTCAGTCTGTTACTCTACTGTAAGTGTTTGTTACAGTACTCTACTAGCTGTTGTATCTGCTTAGCGTGTTACAGTACTCTACTGTAAGCTGTTGTATCTGCTTAGCGTGCGCTGGTGTCCAACTCTACGTCATTCCGACTAGAGTATAGCGACACTGTAAGGCTCACTCAGCCTAGTACACTGCTGTAATCTACTCAACGTCGCTGAATGCTAACTTGACTTTGCTCTACCTAGCGGGACTGCGGCGTCCTATACTATATATTGCTCTGTTGAAATTCAGCATGCTGGCCTGAAACACCTGCAAAACCCTTCTATACACTCTGTCTGTCCACGAACAGTAGTTAAACCTTTTAGGACATCACTAGCTGTAATACTTTCCCTACCAGACCTATCACAGAGGCCACAGATTTCCGCTGTAACTCCCATTATCTGGAGTCAGGCGTCTGCAGCTCTGGGCCCCAAGTGGACACCGGACCGTTTTCACTGCATAGTAGCTTCACCTTGGAATTATGAGATAACTGGGACTCCAGATTACAGGCCAAGGTAGAGTAGGCGTGGAGGCAAGTACTTCCTTTCCCAACCTGGTTTACCTGATTAGAACTCCTTTATCTCTGGACCCCTACTGCTACCGAGACTAAGTTTACTGTAAGGCAACTTTACAAAGGAATTCCCTGATGAAAGGGAAGGCCAGGTCTCACTAACTGATAACATTTATTGTTAGTATTTATTATAGAATACATTCATCCTGAACCCTTTGCCTGAATATTATCTTGTCAGAAAGTGTTGCTCATGTAAAGGCTTTACTTGTTTTTGCTGTATACTATATGCTTAAATTTGTTGATGTGATCTTCCTCCAATGTTTATTGCTCTGCACCTAGTAATTTTAGTGATACTGTTTTTGTTTAATTGCTTATCCACTGCTACTACTTTCTGCTACTAGCTACTTAGCTCTTTTCACTCACTATCTCTCTCCTTCCTTTACCTTATAACAGAGTGAGCAGCTGTATAACTCAAGCAAAAGTCCCTTTCCAGACTCCTTCCCTCTGGGATCAAAGGAACCTCAGACCTGTGCCCATAACGGACACTATCAAGAGGCAGCGACCTATCCTGTGTATATAAGTATGTTATGTTTCCTAGCTAGAGCAGACTTACTCTATTTGTGTACCTCGGGTTAAGCAACCCTCCAGCACCTCCTGCAGCCTACTTATTCCCCCTTCCACATTAGATACCTCCATCTTAACTCTATCTTTATCTACCTCTACTATCCTTAATTGTTAGCATACTTCTCTCCTTCCCCTCCCCTATCGTACCTAGTCCCCTGCTATCGGCCTGTTCCTGTAATCATACTTCTTCCACATAGGGGCACCTCCATCATAGTTCTCCTGTGTTCTCCTTTTTCTTCCACCCTGCTTATCTTCTGCCTTCATTACACTTTTCTTATAAGCTTTCTTCCTGACCTGCTTTTTTTCTTCTTTTTAAAATAATCTCTTTTACCTTACCTGTTATCCTCTCACTTTATATCCTCTACATTCTTACCTGTACTCATTACAGAAATTACTTATCTTTTTCTTTCTCTAACTCACTGTCTTACCTGTTTTTCTCCCTATCTCTGATTGTTTCCTGCTGAACTTCTCTCTCTTGTGTCTCACTCCGCTCCCCACCCTACCCCAATTCCCACCCACCCCAGGGGTCCTACCTTTATACTTGCTTAGACACTCCCCTACTAATTAACCACTTATCTCTCTCCTGCTCACACCACCTATTTCACATCATACTCTTAATCCTACAACCACACCCTCTCTCCACACATTTATCTTACTGCCTCACCTTACTCTACTGTTCTCACCACACAATCCTATACTTACTAAGCTCATCTCTATAGGAGCATGCCTTCAAACCTTAACTCAATCTATTTATTTCTTCTTCTTAACATCCTTCTCTACTACTATACTCTTACCTCCTATGAATATCCTATCCTTAGCCAACCTCCTGTAATAGCCAAACACACCACATCTACACTTCCTCTACCTGACCAAATACATATTAATATACTATCAAGCTGTCCCTACCTTCCCCCTCTCTACCACAAAATACACTACTACAGATTCCAAACCTCTAAATGATTTTATCTAACACCCTGTAAAAACCCAAAAGTATTTCAAGTCCCACAAACACTTTTATTGATATATGGTGACATCCACCCCAACCCTGGCCCAAATACTCTCATAAGCCATACCCCATCAAACCTAACTTCTAACTGTTCTAGCTCACCTTTCTCCTCTGACTCCCTCTGTATTGCTCACCTAAATATTCGTAGCATCAACAATAAAATCACACAACTCCATGCCTTAATAGATTTCTATGCCTTTGATATTCTCTGTCTCACTGAAACTTGGCTTAAACCTAGTACCAAAGACAACGAATTTACTCCCCCAGGTTATAGCACCTTAAGGCAAGATCGTCTTAGGTAGCCCTTTTATACAAATCCCAACTACAGGTAGCCTTAATTGACTCCTTGCCCCCCTCCCCAGCCAATGCTGAAATACTTTGTGCCAAACTCCAAGTTAATAAAACCAAAGCTATTTATATCATATGTTCTTACATCCCTCAGGCAAGAACATTAACACACTAGAAAATATCCTAGGCTGGGTCTCCAGTAGCTTTCCCAAGAAACCATAATCTTAGGAGATTTCAATATTGACTGGAACTCCTGCATATCTCCCAAACCCTCCATTCACATTAATCTCTTCAACTTTCAGCAAACCATTAACTCCCCTACTAGAATACACAAATCAACCCACAAACAAACCACTCTAGATTGGATACTAGTGAACAACAATCCCTCTCCTATAAAACAGGAATACTCCTGACAATATCAGTGACCATCTCCTAACCTTTATCACTAAACAAAATACTACAATCCCAAGCAAGCTACCTATTACCATACGCAACAAAACAGATTTTAACCTAGCATCCTTTCAAAACAACTCAAAGAATATGACTGGTCAACTCTAAAACACCTCCCAATGGGCGAGCAGTAACCCACTTCAACAATACCTTCCTTCAAATTCTTGACCATCATGCCCCACAGCTTAATTAGACTAAGCTCCAAGGCTGCCCCATGGCTCTCCAAAACTACTAAGCAAAATATGCGAGCTAGAAATAAATTATGGACTAAATGGAGGTCCACAAAAAACCCTACCAACCACCAAAAATTCAAACACCTCAGAAACACAACAAAGAAACTTATCTATCTGGATAAAAAAAACTATCACTTTAAATATCAACAAAACCAAAACCCCAAACAATTTTGGTCAGGAATAAACAAACTACTCCATCCAGGGAACACCAAAACTCCTACCCCAGCTAGCCTAGCCCAAACCCAACCTGACATAATAGCCAACACCTTCAATGACTTCTTCTCTCAAACAGTCGCCTCCCTGGCAAACACCATGTCTCCCCCCCTATCCCTCCAAATAACCCTACCCAAAACAGCACTCCCATGCTAAAGTTTAATACTGTCTCCACAACCTTTATCGTAAACTACTATCTAAACTCAAACCCTGCCCTTCTGGCTACCAGCTGAATATCTTCAACTAGCTGCAACGAACTAGCCTACCCAGTCTCCATCTTAATAAACAGAACTATAACTGAGTCCAAAATCCTTCTTGTTGGAAAATCTCCCATATCATTCCACTCCATAAAGGAGGTAACTCTAATGAACTCTCAATTTTCGCCTATTGCCCTTCTATCTCCTCTATCCAAAATAATGGAACGCTGCATACACCATCAACTCTTACATCATCTCTTGAATAACAACTTGTAGACTCACAACATGGTTTCAGGCCCTACCACAGTACCTCTACTGCCCTTCTCTCCTTCACTGACATAATCAACAAAATCGCAACAACAACCTGTTCTCCTCTGCACTATTCTTAGACCTCTCGAAAGCATTGATATGGTCAACCATCAACTTCTCCTCCACACTCTACAATCCCTGTCACTTGACTCACTAGCACTACAGTGGTTTGACTCCTATTTGACAAACAGAAAACAAGCAGTCCTTTGGGACAGCCATCTATCCTCTCAACTCCCAGTGACTATAGGCGTCCCACAAGGGTCCATCCCTACTTTTCTCTATATTCATAAATAACCTGCCTACTTCCTCCCTACATCCACTTGTATACAGTATGCTGATTCTACTCTCATCTGCTCTGCTCCATCCCCAGTTGAACTCCACTCCTCTACCCAATTGGCTTTCACAGCTGCAGAAAAATGGTTTAAACATATCTGTCTCCTCCTAAATCCCAAAAACCAAACTTCTACTTTTCACCCCAACCCTAAATCCACCCCTATCACTTTTCCATTGTGTCCTGCAATGGCACTATCATTAAACCTGATGATTCCACAAAACTGCTAGGTGTTACCATAGACAATCAGCTAAACTTTGACCATCACATTGATTTAACTATCAAGACAGTAAATAAAAGATAGGTGCCCTCTACAGACTCAAACCCTTTCTTACTGCCACATCCCAGTATCCCTTGCTCAAACTCACCTCATCTCTACACTACTGTATGCCTCCTTCCTTTATCAACATTTCTAAAACTAACCTTCAGAAACTTAATCTAGCCTACCATAGTATTGCCAGATTTGCAACTGGCTCTCCTTTCCATACTCACCACTGTCTTAACTTAAAGAAACTCAACTGGCTAGAACTTCCAAACCTAATACTCCTACAGCAACTAGTCATGACTTTAAATTCTACATTACCCTCCAACACACCCATACTGAACAACCTAATCACACCTTATAAAAATCTTAGTACACTTTCAGCCAACAAGCTCCTAGTAACTACTCTCAAATCTCATAATAAAGCAGGTGACTCCTTATTTGCAAATACTGTCGGATCATGTTGGAATAAACTTCCCACTGAACTGACCTCCCTAAGCTCATGTTACCTTTTCAAAAAACAGATTAGAAATCATTTACAAAATCACTGGCTATGCCCATGCTCCAATCCTGACTGATAACTGCTATACTACCTGCTTTCATATCTAACACTGTATATTATATATTATATAATATCTCTCTCTTTGACAATGTTGGTTTCTTTCTTTTTTAGTATGACAGTGGAGTTTTCCTCCTTAACCCTTTGCAGAAAATAGACACTTATCTGGCCTGACTATACCAGCAATACTATATATTCATTTGTACTTCACTTTTTTTTATTGTTTGAGTGTTTACTTGATTTAGTGTTTTAGTTTCTTTAAACTGTATAATTAGTATTATAGCGGAGCTTTTCTCCTCAGGCCTCTGCTGAAAATGGACATGTATCCAGCCAGACTAGCCCGGTTAACAAATGTAAAATAAATAAATAAATAAATAAAATTTGTGGGCACTTTGTTTTTGCCAAAGGGGATGACTATACACTTTTTGGCGTTTAGCTTGAGGCCATGGCTCTGGCACCAGTTGTCTGTTTCTATGTGGCCCTTTTGGAGGATGCTTGTGTTGGCTGGAGAGTCGATTATGGCGCCCAGTTTGCAGTCATGTGCGAACTTGGTCAGCCACAGTCCTTCCGTGTTGGCCTGTACCTCCGAGAAATATATACCGAACAAGAGAGGTCCCAGGACTGAGCCTTGTGGGACGCCACTTGTAACTGGTTTGGAGTCTGACATGGCTCCAGCAATTCTAACCATGTGGGTTCTGTCCTTGAGCCAGTTTGCAACCCATCTAGTGACATAGGGGTTTATATTTACTCTGGTGAGCTTATCTATAATGCCCAAGTGGTGTATTGTATCGAAGGCTTTTGCGAGGTCCAGGTAGGCTGTGTGGACCACCTTCACCTCGTCAATGGCCTTGATGACAGTTTCAAAGAAATTGACCAGGTTTAAGGGCAGGATCTGCCTTAACAAAGCCGAACTGGGTAGGATCCAGTGTCTGTAGGTCCCCAATATCTTTATTTATGAGGTCCATGATGATCCTTTCCATAGCTTTGCAGACCAAGCTAGTCAGGCTTATGGGGTGATAGTTTCCAGGATCCGTTGAGGCACCACCTTTGTGGAGAGGGACCACTGTTGCTGTACGCCACTCTTTGGGTACATATCCTGTAGTAAGGCTGAGATTGAACAGTAGTTTTATGTTTGGGTTTAGCTCTTCTTGGAGTTCATGTAGGATGCAGTCCGGGACACCGTCTGGTCCCATTGATGCTGTGTTTTTGCTTTGGAGAGGCGGCTCTTACCTGAGCATCTGAGGTGTTAGGGGGCAGCACTCTGCTGGGATAGATATTTGCCCTTTTGGTGGGGAGTTTGCACTGAACCTGTCAGCTAGGATGTTGGCAATGTCTGTGAGTTTGGTGCATTTTTGTCATTTTGGACTAATTCTGAGCATATCTGGGAATTCCCAGGTTCCTAATATAACTAAAGAAAGCCTTGTGATTATCCTTAGTGTCCTGTGCAATTTTCTCTAAGCTGGCCTTAGGCGATTTTATGAGTGCCCGTACTTTTTGCTAATACTGCTCAGAGATGCCTTCCCTTTTTGGGATTTTGCTCTATCATGTAGTAGCTTCCTCCTTCTATTGTATAGTTTGTTTATGGCTGGGGTCCACCAGACAGGACGTCTGCCTTTGGAGGATTGGGTCTTGGTTTTATTTGGATTGCATGATCCATGCATTCCTGAAGGTGTTCATAGAATGCGTTTATAAAGGATTCTGCGGTCTGGTCCGTATTTTCCACAGGCCCGGGGGCTTTGAAGGATTCCACCTCGGTTTTGAGGAGTGTGAAATCTGCTTTATTATCACAGCCTTCCTCAGTGTTCACTGTAAGTAAAATGCATACGGACTGGTGAACACTGAGGAAGGCTGTGATAATATCCGTGATAATATCCGTCTGAAACCGGTCTGCTTTTTTGTTGTTTTTATGTCTATTTAATAAACAGTGTTTTCAGGTCACTGTATGCTGGCTCTATCTTTTTTGGAAGTTCTTGATTAGATGGTCAGAGCCGTGCATTTGCCATCATGGAAGGATACTCCAAAGTACTGCCAACCCAAAGGAGGTTCTATTTCTAGGTATTATTTCTAATTTGTAATGCAAAACAAAGGCATGGGATTTGGACCATGTAGGTGCAGCACAAATGCCATCAATAGACTTTCTAAATCAGAAAGCCAAAGATGTTGCTATGGATCTAGTTCAATGAGCTCGGGAACATTTAGGTAACATTCATGCCCTGTTTAGAGTAAATCCGTGATATACAGTCTGTAATCCATTGGGCTATGGTAACTTCTGAGACTGGCTGACCTAGATGATTTGGGGAGAAAGACACAGAAAACTGTTCTGACATTGTAAATGGTTTTGTCCCGTGAAGGTAAAAACATAGTTGTCTGTGAACATCAAGGAGATGCAGCATGTATTCTTCCTTACTGGAAAAAATTGGAAAGAAAACTGGTAAATTAATGTATTGATTGATGTTACTTTCCGAAGCTACTTAAGGTAAAAACTCTATCTTTATGAAACACAATATAAGGGCTTTTTGCTGAAAGAGCCTGGAGTTTGGATATTCTTTTCACCAAAGTTATGGCCACCAAACAGTTTTCCATGACAGAAATTTCAAATCAGATTTGTCTGACGGTTCAAAAGGTCTTTATGTTAAACCTTCAAGTACCATAGTAAGGTCTCATGGTGGTGAGGAATCTTTAAATGGAGGTCTTAGAAGAAATATTTTTTCAATAAAGGCTTTACACAATCTAGAGGAAGCCAAGGAAAAAGACTTATTCCCAGTGTGGAAGTTAGAAATTGCTGCCAATTCGAGTTTAATTGTGGAGAAGCTGTTTCTGTCTTTAAATAGGGTGGACAAAAAATGACTATCAGAAATGGGTGCAGAAAAAGGATCAATCTTCTTAGCTGAAGCCCAGAAAACAAACCTTTTCCATTTGCTTTTAAAAATCTTTTTGGTGGAGTCTTTTTGAGAAGCCAAAACAACATCACAAACCGGGGACAAAAGCCTGGACTGTTGAATGACTACTGGAAGTGGAGACACCATGTGATCATCCTGAGGGCTTGAATATATGGCTGCTGAATCCATCACAGGTGTGATAGGAGATCCAGAGTAGGCTCTAATATCCTTGGAGGATAATGAAGATGAGATGGTAGGAGAACCTTACTTGCCAAGGGCAGAAGGGGGCAATGAATATAACTGAACTCTTCAGCCTGCTTGCTTTCTGTAAGAATTTTGGAATCAGGCTAACAGGAGGATAAGCATAATGGAGATCCAAGACCACTCGTGAAGAAGAAGAATCTCTCAGTTACTCCCCCTGAGGTGGATCAGAGTGAAGTATCTGCTTTATTTGTTGTTGAGGTGAATGGCAAACAGGTCACAGCAAGGTTGGCTTCAATGGCTGAAGATTCTCTCTGCCACCGACTGATTGAGAGATCAGTCATGAGGCATCAGGATGGACCTGCTTAATTTGTTTGCAAGCATTTTGGTTTTTACCAGGATGTGCATCACAATTAGAAAGTGGTCTGATGAGATTGATCATTCCCATACCCTCATGGCCTCTCTGCATAGGGGTATGATTGAATTTCTCCTTATTTGATGATGTACCAGACACAGCCATATTGCCTGTCTGAACTGCAATTGTCCTCAAAGGTAGAGCATCTTGAAATGCCTGAAGAACTAATAGGACTGCTCTTTTCTCTAGGATATTGATATGCAACTCAGTCTCTTGGGGGACCATGTGACTCGGACAGTTCTTCCCAAGAAATGCCTTCTCCACTCCAGCTGAGAAGAGTCACTGGTCACAGTGGCTACTGGATTCGGAAGAACAAAGGGTCTGCCCAGAAAAAGATTGTCTGCCTGTATCTAGCAATGAATGTGCTGCTTGCAAATTGGTGTGAGTCTTACCTGAAAAGATAGGGGTTGATACAAAATAAACCACTGTACAGCAGGAGTCCATTGAAGAATTTGCATAAAGAAGTGTGCAAGAGGAAGGAGTATTATAGCACCTGACACTGACCCCAGAGATTGAAGCAGTAACCTTGCTGGAGGTGATGGATCAGACTAAGGGTGGTGGAGCCCCTATCTTTATTAAGGACAGGCACACCTCCAGATTGGTTTACCAGCATGATGCACTGGAATTATTCCAGGTGTAACTGACAATTGGCAAGACAACCATCCAAGTTATAGCCAGCTATAGACCCTCCTCCATAACTCAGTTAATCCACTCCACCTACCTGGACCTACTTGACTCCATCAAGGTACTCCTGAGCACCCTGATCCTTGGTGACTTCAACTACCCACCATAGACTGGGTGAACTATACCTGCACTAATGCACTCACCCAACTATTCCTTGACCTCATCAATTCTAAAGCACTAGACCAGCTGGTCTCATGCCTCACAAGGGCAGATAACATACTGGAATTGGTTCTCACCAACATGGGTGACCACTGCACCACTCCCATAGTATGTTCTTCCCTGGCAAGATCAGATCATCGGTCTGTCTCATTCAAAGTTTCTATCACATCCAACCCCTCCCCAGCCACAACTAGGCTAAAAAACTTCTCAAAGGCTGACTACAACCTCCTAAGGGAGGGTATCAGCAGCTTCACACACCCCGACCCCCTCAGAGGATGCAGACAACTATGTTGAACAGTATGCCAGTGCAGTATAAAGTACCTGTACAACTGCATGGACTCAGCGATACCTAACAGAACTAAAACCTGCTCTTCAAGGCAACACATACCTGTCTGGTGGACATCATCTATCAACAGGATTTACAACAAATGGAAGAAACTGTTGCCCAAAGGTAAAAAGGAACAAGTTCTAAATCAGAAAATCTCCATTATCCACCTAAACATGCAAAGTAGATCACTAGTGAAATCCTCCAAAGCCAATTATGAGTTGACACTAGCCTCCAAAACAAAGAGAAACCACAGGTCCTTCTTCAGTTACATTAGGAACCTCCATGGCAAACCCTAGTTTGTTCCAAATTAGTACTTAATGGTACCACTGACACTGATCCTGCTAACTTAGCCAACTTGCTAGCTGATAGGTTCAGCGCAAACTTCACCTCCTTATCGCCCCCCCCCCCCAAAGGTCCAGTTGACATCCCTGATACTTGTCTCACACCTCACATTTCCATAGATCGAATGTTAATGACCCTATCAAAGCCAAAGAGCACAGCTTCCATGGGACCTGATAGTATCCCAGGCTGTATTATGTACCATGTCTAGCAATAACTAGCTTTGCCATTGAACACTTTATTCAACCACAGCCTAATTACAGGCATCATTCAAGCAAAGTAGAGAACTGCCATTGTCATCCCCTTGCACATAATTGGTGCCACTGCTGATCTGGAAACTATCGTCCCATTAGCTTGACAAGTCTGATTTGTAAAGCCACAGAGTGTATTATTTTGGATCTCATAAACAAGGACATAGGCAATCTCCAAGCACTTGTCCCCTCCCAATTTGGATTCATCAGGGACAAATCTTGCCTATTGAACCTATTTTACTTCTTTGAGACTGTCACCAAGGCCCTGGATAAGGGAAAGTCAGTACATACAGCTTACCTTGTCCTGGCCAAGGCCTTTGACACAATCCCCCACTTGGGCATAATCAAAAAGCTAACGCAACTTGATGTTAATCCTTATCTCATCAGATGGTTGGCCAACTAGCTCACAAATTGGACCCACAAAGTCAAAATAGGTGCCACTACCTCTGACAGCAGACCTGTCACTAGTGGTGTTCCCCAGGGGTCTGTCCTGGGGCCCCTACTGTTTGGCATCTACTTCTTAGAAGTCCAGGCAAAGACAAAGGGCCTGTGGCTGACCAAGTTTGTGGATGACTGTAAGTTGGGTGCTGTCATTGACTCCCCAAATGATGTTAACATACTGCAAGAGGGTCTCACAGCTACAAATAATTGGTGCCAAAGTCATAGCCTTAAGTTAAATGCAAAAAAAATGTATTATCATACCATTCTGCAAAAACATTGCCCCGAGGGATTACCACAACAATGGCAACCCCCTAAGCACACAACCTGTGGTGAGAGACTTAGGTACTTAGGTTGACAACAATCTCACATTCGATGATCATGTGGCAGCAGTGGTCAGAAAAGCCTTTTACTTGGTTCATCTCATAAGTAAAGGGATTACATCCAGAAAAAAAGGAGGTTATTACCTATCTGTACTCCTCACTCATTAAGTCTATAATCGACTATAATACCCCATTTGGTAAGAACCTCTCCAAACACCTGCAGCAACTGGAAATGCCACAGAAATACCTCACAAAGAGAATCCATGGCCTCCAACACCTGTCCTGTGTGGACAGGCTTAAATCACTATCACGCTACTCGGTATTATACAGATTGCTCAGAGGTGATCTGTGTCTTGCCTGCAAGGCAATATTGGACCCTGCCCTACTAGAGATGCTCCATATCCGTAAGTCTAACTCCTCATGCATTACCACTGGATAGGCCTAAATCTAATATGCAACATCAACAAAACCTGCTGGAGAGATAGGTTTGTCTCCCATAGGCTACCCTGTCTCTTGAATTGACTTCCCATACATGTCATGCAGAGTGCCTCACTGATCCTCTTCAAGTGCAACTTTGATGAGTGGATGGGAAACCAAAAATTTGTCCCAGGGCTTCCACTTTTGTCCCTCATTGATAGGGGCAACAGGTGCTGACTGATGTTTCTTTTATGGGGATAAACACTTGGCTAGGCTTATAAGGGCCCCAAGGCCATTAGAATAGTAACCTCCTGTGATCCTATGATCTACAAAAATAGCATGAACCTAGTTTCTGATAGCATCCCTACCTCCCCATCACTTTTCTTCTATCTGTGATGTTGTGTCTAAGAATGTTCTGATGAACTCCTGGCTTTGAACTGATGTCAGATTTGACTTTGCCAAATTTATTGTAATGCCTAACCTGTGGCAAATTTGGAGCAAATAGTTCCTTGCTTGCTGTAGTTGATACTTGGAGGGAGGAGGGAGGAGCCAATCATCCAGATAAAGAAAACACTTGGAATCCCTTTAGTCTCAATTGTGCTGTAACTAATGCCATGTGTTTGGTAAACACTCTGGGGGCTGTGGTGAGTCCAAAAGGCAGAGTTCTGAATTGGTAATGATTGGCTCCCAGCCAGAAGCAAAGATGTTTTCTGGATCATCTGTCTATTTTGATGTGATAGTAGACACCTGAAAATCTATAGACCGCATCAAATCATCCTTGTGCAGAAAGCTCAGTATGGACTGAACCATACTGATTTGAAATGGTTAAATCCAAAATGGACCTGAGGTTCCCTGTCTTTTTTGGCATTAAAAGGAAATTTGAATAAGTTCCAAATCCTATCTGGTCTGGTGGGACCTTCTGGATGACTCTTTTTTCTAGCAGCTTTTGGATTTCTTGTGCTGCTGCCTTCATCTGACTGGGTGGAACTTCAAGAAGTTTCTTCCTCTGGCAGTGAGGAAGAAGGGAACATGGTACATAATTACCTCTGGATATTATTTTGGCTCCCAAAGATCTCTTGTAGTATTTGTCCAGTTGTTTAGGTGTAAAGAGAATTGACCCCTGACTGTCTCCAGAGTTGGACAGTCAGGCACCTCTTCAGGAGCTCTGATAGGGCCTGTCTGAAAAGTAACCACTAAAGGCCTGATTTTGCAAGCCACCTCTGTTTCTAGGGTGTGTCTACCATTAAAATGTCCTCCTCTGCTTCTGGAGTAATTATTCCCGCATGAATCCTGGAAAGGCCTCTGAGATTTACAGAACCACATTTTTAACACCACTCTGGTTTCTAGAAAAAGTCCATTGAGGCCTGTCTCCAAGCTTGACTGCATGTCACTGCATGTACACAAGGTACTGCATCATCAAAGTCATTTCCTATCAGGACATCTGCAGGAATATCCTCAAACACACCTACCTGCTCACTTCCTCTTCCACCCTCCCAGTCAAGATGAACCCTAGCCGCTTCCAAAACTCTGACTGGAGTGGACTGTCCAAGCCAGTACAGCCCTTCTCTAACCACTGCAGGCCTCACAATGGTTATATCAGAAGATGTTTTTTTTCTTAGCAGTAACCTTTTTACCACCTACTAAGACAGGATATACATTTTGAGGATAGATTGACAAAACTGTTGTTTCCAAACAACTTATTAATAGCAGTTTGACATCCCCACTTCCTGTCTCCTTCACCTTTTGTTTCTCACCTTGACTCAATGGACATTTGACTGCTTTGGGGCACCTCTGGTTACATTTGAAACATCTAATCCCTAGCCATGTACTTGGACTAGTAGTTTCTCCTGCTGCTGGTGTACTCTGTTGGAGTGGAACAGACTGCCCCTTTTGGGTTCCCTTATGTCCATGTATAGCATTGGGTATTCCTTTCTTATCCATTGGTGCTCTGCCTGCTAAGTAGAGATTCCCTTTTCTCCCCAACTCCTCCACAAAGTTACACTTTCTGTCTGCTAACCAGATTCTCATGTCATCAGGCAAAGTACTGAGGACTTGCTTCCTCACCAAAGGGTCTGCCAGTCCCTCAAAAGTGGTTACCTGACACCCACTAACCCATCTGTGAAAGTAAGTAATTAAATCAACACTATAATCACATACACTTTCATCTGCCTTGCGTCTATGTTCATGCAACTTTTTCCTTTAAGCTTCAGATGTTAGTTTAAAACAATCTAGAAGACAGTTTTTCACTTTAATGTAATTCAAACAATCTACATCAGACAATTTTTACATGGCCTGAACAGCTTTACCATGAAGTAAGGTAGTTAGGAGCTGAAACCAGAGCTCATGGTCGACATCATATTGTCTGCGTACCCTCTAAAATATATGAATAAAACTATCAAAGTAATTCCCATCCCTGTATTGAGGAAAATGTTTACTGATCTTTACAGCTTCTGTGCTCCACCTACTCCATTCCCCAGTACCTCCTTGATCCACATGAAGGATAAGAAGCTTCACTTTATGCCAGCACTGTCTCTCATTTTCCTTGGCTTCCAAACATTTATGTCTCTCTCCTGATTCCAATTGAAGACAATGCATTCTCTCCTAGGCCTCCAGTTCATAATGATGCTGCTTCTCCTTTTCCTCAGCCTCCAGTTCAGTAAACCTATGAGTCTCCATCCACTCATCAAGATTCCTCTTGAAGAAGAGTCCAATAGAGGGGAGTCTGCCTAACCTGGACACAAGATTTTATTCAGAGTGAAGAGAACCTCTGGGTTATAAATCTGTCCCTCAGCATGTCCTATTTATTTCAGTGCTGAGGTTCAAGTTTCTCCAGGCATGTGGCTCCGGCAATATGATTTTGGATTTTCTGAGGTGCAGCATGTCCCATTAATTCCAGGGTTGGACATGCCCTTTGCTCGTCAGGGGACAGATGCGGTCGCCTCTGGGCAGGCGGTATACCACTGGAGTAGAGCTGGAGTTTCTTTACCGGGCAGCATGGCATCTGTTTGAACGCCCCAGTCCTCTTGGTCTTGCGGTGCTTTGGGGTCTTTCAGTTGCTGCAGGTGTCTGGTAAGGTACATCCCAAAGGGCGGCATTGTGCTCAATTGTATGGGCCCTGATGGGAGGATGAGCAAAGAGGCACAATGACCTCCCCTGATGTAGATGTGAATCCCTTCATGATTAGTTGGGCTATATAAAAATGTTTTCTAACCACTTTTGTACACGTCAGTTTGTCAAATGAGAGATTCACTATCAACTTGGGTCCCCCAGGTCCTAATTACTTCTTCTGTACTTAATGGACAGGATGATTCAAGTACATGAGTGATAATGTGCATGTCGTAAGGTAGAAGTAAGACAGGTGCTGAAGAAGATAAAGCTACAGAGCTAGAGTGAGCAGCTGTAGAAACTCAAGCAAAGTCCCTTTCCAGACTTCTTTACCCTCTGGGATCAAAGGAACCTCAGACCTGTGCCTGCATAACGGACACTATCAAAGAGGCAGCGACCTATCCTAATGTATATAAAGTGAGCAGCTGTAAAACTCAAGCAAAAGTCCCTTTCCAGACTCCACTTCCACTCTGGGATCAAAAGGAACCTCAGACCTGTGCCTGCCGGACACTATCAGAGGCAGCGACCTATCCTGTGTATATAAAGTGAGCAGCTGTAAAACTCAGAAGCAAAAGTCCCTTTCAGACTCCTTCCCTCTGGGATCAAAGGAACCTCAGACCTGTGCCCATGACTTGGACACTATCAAGAGCAGCGACCTATCCTGTGTATATAAAGTGAGCAGCTACTATTAAAACTCAAGCAAGAAGTCCCTTTCAGACTTCTTCCCTCTGGGATCAAAAGGAACCTCAGACCTGTGCCCATAACGGACACTATATCAAGGAGGCAGCGACCTATCCTGTGTATATAAAGAGTGAGCAGCTGTAAAACTCAAAGCAAAAAGTCCTTTCCAGACTCCTTCCCTCTGGGATCAAAGGAACCTCAGACCTGTGCCCATAACGGACACTATCAAGAGGCAGCGACCTATCCTGTGTATATAAGTATATTTAGCCCTTGTTTCCTAGCTAGAAAACAGACTTACTCTATTTGTGTACCCTCGGGTTAAGCAACCTCCAGCACCTCCTGCAGCCCTACCTATTCCCCTTCCACATTAGATACCTCCATCTTAACTCTATCTTTATCTACCTCTACTATCCTTGAATGGTGTTAGCATATTCTCTCCTTCCCCCCTCCCCCCTCTAGTACCTAGTTCCACCCACTGTCTGATCTGACTGTTCCTGTAATCGCCATAACTTCTTCCACATAGGGGCACCTCCATCACTTAAGTTCTCCTGTGTTCTCCTTTTTCTTCCACCCTGCTTATCTTCTGCCTTCATTACACTTTTCTTATCGTAAGCTTTCAACTTCCCCACAATGACCTGCTTTTTTTTCTTCTTTTTTAAAATAATCTCTTTTACCCTTACCTGTTATCCTCTCACTTTATATCCTCTACATTCTTTCACCCCACCTGTACTCATTACAGAAATTACTTATCATTTTCTTTCTCTAACTCACTGTCTTACCTGTTTTTCTACTATCTCTGATTTGTTTCCTGCTGAACTTCTCTCTCTTTGTGACTACCACGTACCTCCCCTATCACACACCACGCAGTTTCACTTTGCCAATAACCAGTTACTCTCTATCCACGTCAACACCTCCCTGGCTTACTTTCAAGTTTACTCCCCATCTCCCTCCTCTGTACCCACCCAGCTTTATAAATACAACCCCCTGCCCCTTCGCCATCTTTCTTCCCCTTCTTTCTTTAGCTGTTGGAGCGTCTGGAGACAGGAGCTTACCTTGGAACTGTGAGTACTCGAATGTATTGCCATATATTGCTATTTTGCTAAGTCTTGTGTCATTTCCATAATGGTATCTATTACCTAACAGTCCTACATACTATGTACACTGAATGTATTTTTTTACCTGTTTAGATATTGATAGTCTGCTCTATATTATTATCTCCTGTAAACTTCTTCCTGGTGCAGCTGCAACACAACAAATATCATTGCTCTTGTGTTTTACTGGATAGCGTTTGTAACAGGTAAAAGCTAATAAACTGTTTTAAAGCCAACCAAGCACATTTTATGATAATAGGCCTCAATGGATGTTAAGTGTGTAATGTGATTTTCACATATACGGCTTATGGTTGGGCAGGCCTCTGTTAATCTCTTATGAAGGGTTCCTTTTGCCCTCGCATTAACCCTGTTCCTTCTGTTTCAAAGGCCTGCGTGTATTTGCAATAGGTTTTGATTGTTTTTCTGCTGGTCAGGCGTATTCACCTGGAAGCATTGTATAATGTATATAGGACCCATTTGCAGAAACTATATGTCATCGCATAAATTTGTTCACTATGTGCTAATGATAGCTTATCCTCATACAACTCTATTTCTTACCCACATAAATTCATTTATCTGACACAATATGTGTGCTTAATGTTGCCAGCTAACTCTTTCGCTATGTACTAGTGTTTAAGCGTACTAAGATTGGCGTTGGCGTGATCTTTACCTCTCTAAGTCTTCCATCTAGAGAAAGCGGCTTTTCAAAGCCAACTCAGGTCTGTTACTCTCTGTAAGTGTTTGTTACAGTACTCTACTGTAGCTTTGTTAGTATCTTGCTTAGCGTATTTACAGTACTCTACTTAAGCTGTTGTTGTATCTGCTTAAGCGTGCGCTGGTGTCCAGCATCTCTCGTCATTCCGACTAGAGTATAGCGACACTGTAGAGCTCACTCAGCCCTGAAAGTACACTGCTGTAATCTACTCCGCGTCGGCACGAATGCTAACCTTGACTTTGCTCTACCTAGCGGAGCTACGGCGTCCTATACTATACTATTGCTCTGTTGAAATTCAGCATGCTGGCCTGGAAACTGCCAAGGCAGCTACCACTCCCACTCTGTCTGTCACGAACAGTAGTTAAACCTTCTTTAGGACATCACTAGCTGTAATACTTTCCCCTACCAGACCTATCACAGAAATTTTGATTTCCGCCATAACTCCATTATCTGAGTCAGGCGTCTGCAGCTCTGGGCCCCAAGAAAAGTGGACACTGGACCGATTTCACTGCCATAGTAGCTTCACATGGGAATTATAGAGACTAACTGGGACTCCAGATTTACAAGGCCAAGGTAGAGTAGGCGTGATAGGCAAGTACTTCCTTTCCCAACCTGGTTTACCTGATTAAGTGAACTCCTTTATACTCTCTGGACCCCTACTGCTACCGGAGACTAAGTTTACCTGTAAGGCAACTTTACCGAAGGAATTCCCTGATATGAAAGGGAAGGCTTCCAGGTCTCACTAACTATTAACATTTATTGTTAGTATTTATTATAGAATACATTCCATCACTGAACCCTTTGCCTGAATATTGTATCTTGTCAGAGAAGTGTTGCTCCATGTAAAAGGCTTTACCTTGTTTTCTTGCTGTATACTATATGCTTAACGTTGTTGATGTGATCTTCCTCAATGTTTATTGCTCTGCCCCTAGTAATTTGTAGTGATACTGTTTTGTTTAATTGCTTATCCACTGCTACTACTTTTCTGCTACTAGCTGCCAGCTCTTTTCACTCACTCATCTCTCTCCTTCCTTTACCTTATAACAGAGTGAGCAGCTGTATAACTCAAGCAAAAGTCCCTTTCCAGACTCCTTCCCTCTGGGATCCAAGGAACCTCAGACCTGTGCCCTGCGGACACTATCAAGAGGCAGCGACCTATCCACCAATATATAACTCGTATGTTATGTTTCCTAGCTAGAGCAGACTTACTCTATTTGTGTACCTCGGGTTAAGCAACCCTCAGCACCTCCTGCAGCCTACTTATTCCCCCTTCCACATTAGATACCTCCATCTTAACTCTATCTTTATCTGCCTCTACTATCCATGTAATTGTTAACGCCTTCTCTCCTTCCCCCTCCCCCTATCGTACCTAGTCCCCTGCTATACGGCCTGTTCCTGTAATCACTAACTTCTTCCACATAGGGGCACCTCCATCCCACTTAGTTCTCACTGTGTTCTCCGCCTTCTTCCACCCTGCTTATCTTCTGCCTTCATTACTTTTTCTTATAAAAGTAAAGCTTTCTTCCTGACCTGCTTTTTTTCTTCTTTTTTAAATATAATCTCTTTTACCTTACCTGTTATCCTCTCACTTTATATCCTCTACATTCTTACCCTGTACTCATTACAGAAATTACTTATCATTTTCTTTCTCTAACTCACTTTGTCTTACCTGTTTTTCTCCCTATACTCTCTGATTGTTTCCTGCTGCTGAACTTCTCTCTCTGTGTCTACCAAGCTCCGTTAAGCCCTCTTGGTCTCTACTCCGCTCCCCACCCTACCCCCCAATTCCCACCCACCCCCAGGGGTCCTACCTTTATACTTGTAGACACTCCCCTACTAATTAACCACTTATCTCTCTCCTGCTCACACCACCTATTTCACATCATACTCTTAATCCTACAACCACACCCCTCTCTCCACACACATTTATCTTTTACTGCCTCACCTTACTCTACTGTTTCTCACCACACAGAAATCCTATACTTACTAAGCTCATCTCTATAGGAACGCATGCCTTCCAAACCTTAACTCAATCTATTTATTTCTTCTTCTTAACATCCTTCTCTACTACTATATACTCCTTACCTCCTATGAATATCCTATCCTTAGCCAACCTCCTGTAATAGCCAAACACACCACATCTACACTTCCTCTACCTGACCCAAAATACATATTAATATACTATCAAGCTCTAAACCTTCCCCCTCTCTACCACAAAATACACTACTACAGATTCCCAAACCTCTAAATGATTTTATCTAACACCCTGTAAAAACTTAAAAGTATTTCCAAGTCCCACAAACACTTTTATTGATATATGGTGACATCCACCCCAACCCTGGCCCAAATACTCTCATAAGCCGCTTGCCTTTTACATCAAACCTAACTTCCCTAACTATTTCTGGCTCACACCTTTCTCCTCTGACTCCCCTCTGTGTGCTCACCTAAATATTCGTAGCATCAACAATAAATCATCACACAACTCCATGCCTTAATAGATTTCTATGCCTTTGATATTCTCTGTCTCACTTTGGAAAACTTGGCTTAAACCTAGGTATTACCAAAGACAACGAATTTACTCCCCCAGGTTATAAGCACCTTAAAAGGCAAGATCGTCTTCAGAAAAAGGCGGGAGTAGCCCTTTATACAAATCCCAAGTACAGGTAGCCTTAATTGACTCCTTGCCCCCCTCCCCAGCCAATGCTGAAATACTTTGTGCCAAACTCCAAGTTAATAAAACCAAAGCTATTTATATCATATGTTCTTACATCCTCCAGGCAAGAACATTAACACACCTAGAAAATATCCTAGGCTGGGTCATCCAGTAGCTTTCCCCAGGAAACCATAATCTTGGGAGATTTCAGCTATTATTGTTGGAACTCCTGCATATCTCCCAAACCCTCCATTCACATTAATCTCTTCCAGCTTTCAGCAAACCATTAACTCCCCCTACTAGAATACACAAATCAACCCACAAACAAACCACTCTAGATTGGATACCCAAAGTGAACAACAATCCCCTCTCCTATAAAACAGGAATACTCCCTGACAATATCAGTGACCATCTCTATACCTTTATCACTAAACAAAAATACTACAATCCCAAGCAAGCTACCCTATAGGTACTGTCGCAACAGCAAACAGATTTTAACCTAGCATCCTTTCAAAAGCGAGGCGCTCAAAGAATATGATTTGGTCAACTCTAAAACACCTCCCAATGAAAGGCGAAGCTTGTTAACCCCACTTCCCAACAATACCTTCCTTCAAATTCTTGTTAGCCATCATGCCCCACCCACAACAATTAGACTAGCTCAAAGGCTGCCCTTGCATGGCTCTCCAAAACTACTAAGCAAGAAAATATCCCGAGAGCTAGAAATAAATTATGGACTAAATGGAAGTCCACAAAAAAACCCTACCAACCACCAAAAATTCAAACACCCCCTCAAGAAACACAACAAAACTTTATCTATCTGGATAAAAAAGCACTATCACTTTAAATATCAACAAAACCAAAACCCCAAACAATTTTGAGGTCAGGGAATAAAACAAACTACTCCATCAGGGAACACCAAAAACTCACTACCCCCAGCTAGCTATTTAGCCTTAAACCCAACCTGACATAATAGCCAACACCTTCAGCTGACTTCTTCTCTCTCAAACAGTAAAAGCACTCCTGGCAAACACCATATCTCCCCCTATCCCTCCCATGAAATAACCCCTACCCAAACAGCACTCCCATGCTAAAGTTTAATACACTGTCTCCACAACCTTTATACGTAAAACTACTATCTAAACTCAAACCCTGCACCCCTTCTGCCGACCAGAAGCTACCAGCTGAATATAACTTCAACTAAGCTGCAGCAGACCTGCGAACTATACCCAGTCTCCATCGCCAATAAACAGAGACTATAACTGGGTCAAAATCCCTTCTTGTTGGAAAATCTCCATATCATTCCACTCCATAAAGGAGGTAACTCTAATAGAACTCTCTCAATTTTTCGACTATTGCCCTTCTATCTCTCTATCCAAAATAATGGGGGCAGCGCTGCATACACCATCAACTCTTACATCATCTCTTGAATAACAACTTGCTTGTAGACTCTCACAACATGGTTTCCAGGCCCTACCACAGTACCTCTACTGCCCTTCTCTCCTTCACTGACATAATCAACAAAAATCGCAGCAACAACCCTGTTCTCCCATCTGCACTATTCTTAGACCTCCTCAGAAAGCATTCGATTGATGGTCAACCATCAACTTTCTCCTCACACACTCTACAATCCCTGTCACTTGACTCACTAGCACTCACAGTGGTTTTTGACTCCTAATTTGACCAAACAGAAAACAAAGCAGTCCTTTGGGACAGCCATCTATCCTCTCAACTCCCAGTGACTATAGGCGTCCCACAAGAGTCCATCCTAGGTCCCTACTTTTCTCTATATTCATAAATAACCTGCCTACTTCCCTCCCTACATCCACTTGTATACAGTTATGCTGACGATTCTACTCTCATCTGCTCTGCTCCATCCCCCAGTTGAACTCCACTCTCTCTACCCAATTGGCTTTCACAGCTGCAGAAAAATGGTTTAAACATATCTGTCTCCTCCTAAATCCCAAAAAACCAAACTTCTACTTTTCACCCCAGCCCTAAAATCCACCCCTATCACTTTTTCCATTGTACGTACACCTGCAAGGCGGCACTTTTATCATTAAACCTGATGATTCCACAAAACTGCTAGGTGTTACCATAGACAATCAGCTAAACTTTGACCATCACACGTGATTTAACTATCAAGACAGTAAATAAAAGATAGGTACGCCTCTACAGACTCAAACCCTTTCTTTACTGCCACATCCCGAGTATCCCTTGCTCAAACTCACCTCATCTCTACACTACTGTATGCACTCTCCTTCCTTTATCAACATTTCTAAAGAAAAATTAACCTTCAGAAACTTAATCTAGCCTACCATAGTATTGCCAAGATTTGCAACTGGCTCTCCTTTCCATACTCACCACTGTCTTAACTTAAAAAACTCAACTGGCTAGAACTTCCAAACCTAATACTCCTACAGCAACTAGTCATGACTTTTAAAATTCTACATTACCCTCCAACACACCCATGCCCTGAACAACCCTAATCACACCTTATAAAATCTTGGTACACACTTCGCTCAGCCAACAAGCTCCTAGTAACTACTCTCAAATCTCTCATAATAAAGCAGGTGACTCCTTATTTGCAAATACTGTCGGATCATGTTGGGGAATAAACTTTACTGAATTTGACCTCCCTAAGCTCATGTTTACCCTTTTCAAAAAAACAGATTAGAAATCATTTACAAAATCACTAGCTATGCCCATGCTCCAATCCTGACTGATAACACTTGCTATACTACCTGCTTTCATATCTAACACTGTATATTATATATTATACCAATATCTCTCTTTGTTATTAATGTTGGTTTCTTTCTTTTTTAGTATGACAGTGGAGTTTTCCTCCTTAACCCTTTGCAGAAAATAGACTACTTATCTGGCCTGACTATGCCAACAATACTATATATTCATTTGAACACTTCACTTTTTTTTATTGTTTGATTATTTTACTTGATTTGAGTGTTTTAGTTTCTTTAAACTGTATAATTAGTATTTATAGCGGACTTTTACTCCTCAGGCCTCACTGCTGAAAATGGACATGTATCCAGCCAGACTAGCTTGGTTAACAAATGTAAAAATAAATAAATAAATAAATAAAATTTGTGGGCACTTTGTTTTTGCCAAGGGATGACTATACACTTTTGGCGTTTAGCTTGAGGCCATGGCTTACTGGCACCAGTTGTCTGTTTCTATGTGGCACCTTTTGGAGGATGCTTGTGTTGGCTGGAGTCGATTATGGCGCCCAGTTTGCAGTCCATGTGCGAACTTGGTCAGCCACAGTCCTTCACGTGTTGGCCTGTACCTCCGAGAAATATATACCCGAACAAAAGAGGTCCCAGGACTGAGCCTTGTGGAGACGCCACTTGTAACTGGTTTGGAGTGCTGACATGGCTCCAGCAATTCTAACCATGTGGGTTCTGTCCATGAGCCAGTTTGCAGCCATCTAGTGACATAGGGGTTTATATTTTACTCTGGTGAGCTTATCTATAATTACCCAAGTGGTGTATTGTATCGAAAGGCTTTACGCGAGGTCAGGTAGGCTGTGGTGGATGCACCTTCACCTCGTCAATGGCCTTGATGACAGATTTCAAAGAAATTGACCAGGTTTAAGGGCAGGATCTGCCACTCCAACAAAGCGAACTGGGTAGGATCCAGTGTCTATGGGTCCCAATATCTTTATTTGACCCCATGAGGTCCATGATGATCCTTTCCATAGCTTTGCAGACCAAGCTAGTCAGGCTTATGTGGGTGATAGTTTCCAGGATCGTTGAGGGCACCACCTTTGTGGAGAGGGACCGCACTGTTGCTGTCGCCCACTCTTTGGGTACATATCCTGTAAGTAAGGCTGAGATTGAACAGTAGTTTTATGTTTGGGTTTAGCTCTTCTTGGAGTTCATGTAGGGGATGCGATCCGGGACACTGCGTCCTGGTCCCATTGATGCTGTGTTTTTGCTTTTGGAGAGCGGCTCTTACCTGAGCATCTGAGATGTCCAGGGGGCAGCACTCTGCTGGGATAGATATTTGCCCTTTTTGGTGGGGGAGTTTGCACTGAACCTGTCAGCTAGGATGTTGGCTTGATGTCTGTGAGTTTGGTGCATTTTTGTCATTTTGGACTAATTCTGAGCATATCTGGGAATTCCCACCCAGGTTCCTAATATAACTAAAAAGCCCTTTGTGATTTATCCTTAGTGTCTGTGCAATTTTTCTCTCGAGAAGCTGACGCTTAGAGCGATTTTATGAGTTGCTTATTAGTTTTTGCTAATACTGCTCAGGATTCACCTTCCCTTTTTGGGATTTTGCTCTAGCTCATGTAGTAGCTTCCTCCTTCTATTGTATAGTTTGTTTTATGGCTGGGGTCACACCAGACAGGGCGATCTCTCTGCTGGAGGGATTGGGTCTTGGTTTTTATTTGGATTGCATGATCCATGCATTCCTGAAGGTGATGTTCATGAGAATGCGTTTATAAAGGATTCCTGCTTGGTCTGGTCCGTATTTTCCACACAGGCCGGGGGCTTTGAAGGATTCCACCTCGGTTTTGAGGGTGCTTGAAATCTGCTTTATTATCACAGCCTTCCTCAGTGTTCACTGTAAGTAAAATGCGCATACGGACTGGGTGAACACTGGGGAAGGCTGTGTATATCGTGATAATATCCGTCTGAAACCGGTCTGCTTTTTTGTTGTTTTTATGTCTATTTAATAAACAGTGTTTTCAGGTCACTGTATGCTGGCTCTATCTTTTTTGGAAGTTCTTGATTAGATGGTCAGAGCCGTGCATTTGCCATCATGGAAGGATACTCCAGAGTACTGCCAACCCAAAGGAGGCACTAGTTCTAATTTGTAATGCAAACCAAATGCATGGGATTTGGACCATGTAGGCGCAGCACGAATGCCATCAATAGACTTTCTAAATCAGAAAGCCAAAGATGTTGCTATGGATCTAGTTCAATGAGCTCTAAGGAACATTTAGAGTAACATTCATATTACCCTGTTTAGATATAATCCGTGATTCTTAGCAGTCTGTAATCCATTGGGCTATGGTAACTTCTGAGACTGGCTGACCTTGATGATTTGGGGAGAAAGACATAGAAAACTGTTCTGACTTGTTGTAAGCGGTTTTTGTCCCGCAGAAGGTTAAAAAACATAGTTGCCTGTGAACATCAAGAGAGATGCAGCATGTATTCTTCCTTACTGGAAAAATTGGAAAACTGCTAAATTAATGTATTGATTGATGTTTACTTTCGAAGAGCTACTTAAGGTAAAACTCTATCTTTCTGAAACACAATAAAGGGGTTTTGCTAAAGAGCCTGGAGTTTGGATATTCTTTTCACCAAAGTTATGGCCACCAAACAGTTTTCCATGACAGAAATTTCAAATCAGATTTGTCTACAGCGGTTCAAAAGAGTCTTTATGTTAAACCTTCAGGAAGTACCATAGTAAGGTATCATGGTGGTGAGGAATCTTTAGAAGTGGAAGTCTTAGAAGAAATATTTCTTCAATAAAGGCTTCTACACAATAGGAAGCCAAGGAAAAAGACATTCCCAGGTGTGGAAGTTACAAATTGCTGCCAATTTGGAGTTTAATTGTGGAGAAGCTGTTTCTGTCTTTAAATAGAATTGGAGAAAAAAATGACTATCAGAAATGGGTGCAGAAGAAAAAGGATCAATCTTCGGTTAGTTAGGCCAGAAAACAAACCTTTTCCATTTGCTTTTAAGGAAGTCTTTTGGTGGAGTCTTTTTGAGAAGCCAAAAACAACAAACCTTTTGGTCCATCATCCTGGGGTTT
>NC_056741.1:119878275-119912178 GCF_019279795.1 Protopterus annectens | reverse complement strand
CAACAAATGGAAGAAACTGTTGTCCAAAGGTAAAAAGGAACAAGTTCTAAATCAGAAAATCTCTGTTCTCCACCTAAACAAGCAAAGTAGATCACTAGTGAAATCCTCCAATGCCAATTATGAGTTGACACTAGCCTCCAAAAGAAAGAGAAACCACAAGTCCTTCTTCAGTTACATTAGGAACCTCCATGGCAAAGCCCAAGTTTGTTCCAAATTAGTACTTAATGGTACCACTTACACTGATCCTGCTGACTTAGCCAACCTGCTAGCTGATAGGTTCAGCGCAAACTTCACCTCCTTATCTCCCCCCCCAAAGGTCCAGTTGACATCCCTGATACTTGTCCCACATCTCACATTTCTGTAGATCAAGTGTTAAAGACCCTATCAAAGCCAAAGAACACAGCTTCCATGGAACCTGATAGTATCCCAGGCTGTATTATGTACCATCTCTAGCAAGAACTAGCTTTTCCAGTGAGAACTTTATTCAACCACAGCTTAATTACAGGCAACATTCAAGCAGAGTAGAAAACTGCCATTGTCATCCCCTTGCACAAAGGTGGTGCCACTACTGATCTGGAAGCTATCGTCCCATTAGCTTGACAAGTCTGATCTGTAAAGTCACAGAGTGTATTATTTTGGATCTCATAAACAAGGACATAGGCAATCTCCAAGCACTTGTCCCCTCCCAATTTGGATTCATCAGGGGAAGATCTTGCCTATTGAACCTATTTGACTTCTTTGAGACTGTCACCAAAGCCCTGGATAAGGGAAAGTCAGTACATACAGCTTACCTTGTCCTGGCCAAGGCCTTTGACACAATCCCCCACGTGGGCATAATCAAAAAGCTAACACAACTTGATGTTAATCCTTATCTCATCAGATGGTTGGCCAGCTAGCTCACAGATTGGACCCACAAGGTCAAAACAGGTGCCACTACCTCTGACAGCAGACCTGTCACTAGTGGTGTTCCCCAGGGGTCTGTCCTGGGACCCCTACTGTTTGGCATCTACTTCTTAGAAGTCCAGGTAAAGACAAAGGGCCTGTGGCAGACCAGGTTTGTGGATGACTGTAAGTTGGGTGCTGTCATTGACTCCCCAAATGATGTTAACATACTGCAAGAGGGTCTCACAGCTACAAATAATTGGTGCCAAAGTCATAGCCTTAAGTTAAATGCAAAAAAAATGTATTATCATACCATTCTGCAAAAACATTGCCCCGAGGGATTACCACATCAACGGCAACTCCCTAAGCACACAACCTGTGATGAGAGACTTAGGTACTCAGGTTGACAACAATCTCACATTCGACCATCATGTGGCAGCAGTGGTCAGAAAAGCCTTTTACTTGATTCATCTCATAAGTAAAGGGATTACATCCAGAAAAAAAGGAGGTTATTACCCATCTGTACTCCTCACTCATTAAGTCTATAATTGACTATAACACCCCATTTGGTAAGAACCTCTCCAAACACCTGCACCAACTGGAAAGGCTACAGAAATACCTCACAAACAGAATCTATGACCTCCAACACCTGTCCTGTGTGGACAGGCTTAAATCACTATCACTCTACTCGGTATTATACAGATTGCTCAGAGGTGATCTGTGTCCTGCCTGCAAGGCAATATTGGACCCTGCCCTACTAGAGATGCTCCATATCCATAAGTCTAACTCCTCATGCATTACCACTGGATAGGCCTAAATCTAATATGCAACATCAACAAAACCTGCTGGATAGACAGGTTTGTCTCCCAGAGGCTGCCCTGTCTCTTGATTTGACTTCCCATACATGTCATGCAGAGTGCCTCACTGATCCTCTTCAAGTGCAACCTTGAGGAGTGGATGGGAAACCAAAAATTTGTCCCAGGGCTTCCACTTTTGTCCCTCATTGATAGGGGTAACAGGTGCTGACTGAGGTTTTTTTGAGGGGGGATAAACACTTGGCTAGGCTTATAAGGGCCCCAAGGCCATTAGAATAGTAACCTCCTGTGAACCTATGATCCTTTGAAAATAGCATGAACCTGGTTTCTGATAGCATCCCTACCTCCCCATCACATTTCTTCTGTCTGTGATGTTGTGTCTAAGAATGTTCTGATGAACTCCTGGCTTTGAACTGATGTCAGATTTGACTTTGCCAAATTTATTGTAATGCCTAACCTGTGGCAAATTTGGAGCAAATAGTTCCTTGCTTGCTGTAGTTGATACTTGGAGGGAGGAGGGAGGAGCCAATCATCCAGATAAAGAAAACACTTGGAATCCCTTTAGTCTCAAGTGTGCTGTAACTACTGCCATGTGTTTGGTAAACACCCTGGGGGCTGTGGTGAGTCGAAAAGGCAGAGTTCTGAATTGGTAATGATTGGCTCCCAGCCAGAAGCAAAGATGTCTTCTGCATCATCTGTCTATTTTGATGTGATAGTAGACATCCTGAAAATCTATAGACCGCATTGAGTCATCCTTGTGCAGAAAGCTCAGTATGGACTGAACCATACTGATTTAAAATGGTTAGATCCAAAATGGACCTGAGGTTCCCTGTCTTTTTTGGCATTCAAAGGAAATGTGAATAAGGTCCAAATCCTATCTGGTCTGGTGGGACCTTCTGGATTACTATTTTTTCTAGCAGCTTTTGGATTTCTTGTGCTTCTGCCTTCATCTGACTGGGTGGAACTTCAAGAAGTTTCTTCCTCTGGCAGTGAGGAAGAAGGTAACATGGTACATAATTACCTCGGGATATTATTTTTAGCTCCCAAAGATCTCTTGTAGTATTTGTCCAGGTATTAAGGTGTAAAGAGAATTGACCCTTGACTGTCTCCAGAGTTGGACAGTCAGGCACCTCTTCAGGAGCTCTGATAGGGCGTGTCTGAAAAGTAACCACTAAAGGCCTGATTTTGCAAGCCACCTCTGTTTCTAGGGTGTGTCTACCATTAAATTGTCCTCCTCTGCTTCTGGAGAAATTATTCCCGCATGAATCCTGGAAAGGCCTCTGAGATTTACAGAACCACATTTTTAACACCACTCTGGTTTCTAGAAAAAGTCCATTGAGGCCTGTCTCCAAGCTTGACTGCATGTCACTGCATGTACACAAGGTACTGCATCATCAAAGTCATTTCCTATCAGGACATCTACAGGAACATCCTCAAACACACCTACCTGCTAGCTTCTTCTTCCACCCTCCCAGTCAAGATGAACCCTAGCCACTTCCAAAACTCTGACTGGAGTGGACTGTCCAAGCCAGTACAGCTCTTCTCTAACCACTGCAGGCCTCACAATGGTTATATCAGAAGCTGTTTTTTTCTTAGCAGTAACCTGTTTACCACCTATTAAGACAGGATATACATTCTGGGGATAGACTGGCACAACTGTTGTTTCCAAATAACTTATTACTAGCAGTTTTTCATCTCCACTTCCTGGCTTCTTCACCTTTTGTTTCTCACCTTAACTCAATGGACATCTGACTGCTTTGGGGCACCTCTGGTTACATTTGAAACATCTAATCCCTAGCCATGTACTTGGACTAGTAGTTTCTCCTGCAACTGGTGTACTCTGTTGGATTGGAACAGACTGCCCCCTGTGGGTTCCCTTATGTCCATGTATAGCATTGGGTATTCCTTTCTTATCCATTGGTGCTCTGCCTGCAAAGTAGAGATTCCCTTTTCTCCCCAACTCCTCCACAAAGTTACACTTTCTGTCTGCTAACCAGATTCTCATGTCATCAGGCAAAGTACTGAGGACTTGCTTCCTCACCAAAGGGTCTGCCAGTCCCTCAAAAGTGGTTACCTGACACCCACTAACCCATCTGTGAAAGTAAGTAATTAAATCAACACTATAATCACCTGCCTTGCATCTATGTTCATGCAACTTTTTCCTTTAAGCTTCAGATGTTAGCTTAAAACAATCTAGAAGACAGTTTTTACTTTAACATAATTCAAGCAGTCTACATCAAACAATTCTGACATGGCCTGAAAAGCTTTACCATGAAGTAAGGTAGTTAGGAGCTGAAACCAGAGCTCATGGTCGACATCATATTGTCTGCGTACCCTCTAAAATATATGAATAAAACTATCCCAGTCATTTCCATCCCTCTATTGAGGAAAATGTTTACTGATGTTTACAGCTTCTGGGATCCAGTAACTCATTCCCCACTACCTACTTGACCAACATGAAGGGTAAGAAGCTTCACTTCATGCCGGCACTGTCTCTCATTTTCCTTGGCTTCCAAACATTTATGTCTCTCTGCTGATTCCAGTTCAAGATGCTGCATTCTCTCCTAGGCCTCCAGTTCATAATGATGCTGCTTCTCCTTTTCCTCAGCCTCCAGTCGTTGGGCTTCCAGGCACAGTCTGTCTTCAGTCTCCAGGCATCTGGCCTCCAGTTCATATTGATGCTGTCTCTCCCTTTCTTCAGCCTCCAGTTCCAGTATCCTTAACTCCAGATGCATTCTCAGGTCCTCTGAAGAAAATGTGGACTCAGCAGGCTACCTATTCCTAATATCAAACTAGATAGCCTCTGAACAGCTGGTCTGAGCTGAAGCTGCAACTAAATCACTGCTTCCTTAGTCAGGTTGGCATGCACCAGTCCTCTGGCTTCGCACTCCTTGGCCAACTGGTTCTTTGTCAACTTACTAAAGTCTTCTGCAGACATCTTAGCCTACTGTGCCTGACTAACTAAAAATAAAACTGTGGTGAATTGAGATTCTGTATATTTACGTTGTGGCTGTCGAGAATGCACACCTTAATGACAACTACCCACAGGCTACTGAAGTCCAATTAAAAATCCCACACTGCTGCCACCAAATAATGTGATGTCTAGATAATACACAACTGGACTGCCAGTAATAATGCGATGTCCCTTACTATCCTGGGTCAGTAACTAAGGAGCTTCAGTCCTCACTACTGACTCCAATAGGAGACCATCACTTAGACAACAGTAATATTTCACAATTTCCACTAAGAGCACAGCAGGAACACACTCTATAACCTGCGGCTGGACTGTATACTTCTGTCCACCTTTATTGTGACTCCTTATTACATACTTCAGAGCAATGTGTCCCATTTTAAGACCTCTGATATACTAAAATAAATCTCACACATTCAAACACTTCTGGGAAAGCCTGACACAGATTTTCAGCTGTGCCTCTTCTCCAAAATAATATGCTAACCCACTGCCACCAATCACAGAACCTACATGCCCTTTTAAAGGGTGTCCAGTTATGAAAATTACATATTAAAAGAAATTATCACAAATGACCTAAAGCAGCCAGGCTTTTGGAGTGGCCAGGAATATACCAAAGCAGGTATAAGCATTTTCAAATCACTAATGAAAACACTGATTGACCAGGCTCAATGTAAGTTAATAAAAGTATTTAATGATGAAAAAAATCATTAAATAAATATAAAACAATATTTTTCAATAAACAAACAGAACTCAGTCACCAAGAAAATTAAATCAATAATGTAGGTTAGAAATCCAGCATTTAGAAAACCTCTAACTGATTAGTTATAATTTACCTATATGACTAAAGAACACTGTCCCTGATCTAAACTAAATTATTATTACAACAAAGCAAAGGCAGGCTTACAGTTCTTGGTGAGTCATAGGTTCATAGGTTCATAGGTTGGTACTAGGCTATCAGCCCTAGGGCCTATCAAGCCTAGCCATAACAATTCCCTGAATATTTCTTCCCACAATATTTACTTCCCTGGACCCCTGCCTAGCAGGGCAACTGACGTGATCCCTGGGGTGAATTTCCTATCTCATTTTGGGTATCAACTGCACAGTACAACTGTAACTGTAACTGCAGCTATAACTGGCTGTTAACTGACAACAACTGACTTCAACTGTCTTCAGCAGGTTCTTTTATAGACTAGATTAACTGTCACAACTGTTCCAGTTCTAATTTTCATTTCATATTTTGAAAATCAACCAACAGCTGTTTCTTAAATATCCTTCCTCTGTTTCAGCCTCTGCCAGTAACATATAGCAACTGTCAACATTCCAATGACATCACCTGCAGATCAGCTGATTCTGAGACAGTCTACACTTATAATCTTCACAAATATAAACAGAAATGTAAAGGAGCACTGTTCAAGTCTTTAAAGCATTTTATTCAAACAGATTATAAATTAACATGTAAGAACTTATTTACAATATCATAGCAAGTCATGCTAGTGTATAATACACAGGTTAATCTGAAATCATGCACAAAAACTTCAGCCAGACATACTAGCAGAGATGACAGTGTCTAAGTTCTTTACACAGGGTACCTCCTGTGAGTGGTGATCTGGACATGTGTCAGAAGAGACCAGGTGGTTATCTTCAGGAACTTGCTGGAGACTAACTGGAACTGGTTGTCCCTATGGTATAGGTCTGACTGGCTCAGAGCTCAGATCCAATGAGAGAAAAGAGGTAGGGTCCAACACATGGGAAGCTGTTTCTCTCTATAGAGGGAAAGCCCTTTATACCGCTTTAAAAATGGAAGGACCAGGAGAAGCCCTGATATGCCCCCTTGGAGCTGTAGGTTCTGAAGAGGGAAGACCCAGAGCACTTCTGGATTCCAGCCACCAGGGTAGAATTGGATCTGAACTGTTCAGGGCCAAAACTCCAAGGGGAAGGGATGGAGCTGACAAAATTGGTACCAAACTTGTCCCCTTGGATCTGACACAGACAACTCAGATCTGAGACCCCTCTGATCTGATGGAATCAGACCAGAGGCAGTCAGGAAAACAGTCTGAATAGAGGGGAAAATTCTCTAAAGATCTGATGCCGAACCTCTCAGGGATCTTGGAACCTGAGACTCTGAAACCATGGGTCAGATTGGAGAAGGAGAAACAATTTTTGATACAGCAGGCCTACTCACAGATCCAATAGGGGATGGAGCTTGCAAGATCCCTGCCTGTATCTGAGCCCTATGAAAATTCCACATCATCCTATCCATGTCTGCATCCAACAAACTTTTGGAAGATCTACAGGAAGAGGAGAATGGTGGCCTGGAATACTTCTTTGGTGCTTGTAAGAGCTGAACAGGTAAGATGGGTGAAATGGGCTTTAACACATACTCAGACCCAGGGACAAAGGAAGTACTAGGTCTTGGAATGATAGCTTAGGATCCAACAAAGTAACAGTAGGGCTGATGGTAATGATGGAAGGAGCCAAAGTCTTAGCATCCAAAGGCATCAGATCCAATGGTCAAGACAAAGTAGAATCAGGGTTCATCAGATCCAAAAGTCTCCTAGTTTTAGCAGGTGGTTCTGATGAAGATCGAATAGACTTAGAAGGCGACTAGCTGCAATGCCCCAGAGGAGCAGACTTAGTTGACTTGCAGAGGGTTTGAGCCCCTGGAATAGGAGGAGAAGGGAGAAGGCCTCTTAAACCATTTTTTTCTCCTGTTAGCTAGAGCTCCTGGGTTAAGGGTGGTGAAGACTTTGTATGTCATATCTAAATGCTCTGCTCATAGACAATAAACACACTTCTTGTAGGCATCAGAATTTGAGATCTTATGCCCACAAAAAGTGCATTTCTTAAAATCTGTATATTTTTCCAACATGTTAAAGGCAACAACAATAAAAGTTGAAGATATCAAAGTTTTTTTGTACATAACAGTAAAAGAAGGTAAGGGTGATAAAGGATAATGAGGGAAACATACTCACAACTGAGGAGAGTGTGTTGAGCAGATGGAAAGAGTACTTTGAGGGGCTGATGAATGAAGAGAATGAGAGGGAGAGGAGGTTGGATGATGTGTGGATAGTGAATCATGAAGTGCAGTGGATTAGCAAGGAGGAAGTAAGGATAGCTATGAAGAGGATGAAGAACGGAAAGGCTGTTGGTCCAGATGACATACCTGTGGAAGTATGAAGGTGTTTAGGGGAAATGGCAGTGGAGTTTTTAACTAGATTGTTTAATGAAATCTTAGAAAGTGAGAGGATGCCTGAGGAATGGAGAAAAAGTGTTTTGGTACCGAATTTTAAAAATAAGGCTGATGTGCAGAGCTGTAGTAACTACAGGGGAATTAAATTGATCAGTGACAGCATGAAGTTATGAAAAAGAGTAGTGGAAGCTAGGTTAAGATAGGAGGTAATGATTAGCGATCAGCAGTATGGTTTCATGCCAGGAAAGAGCACTACAGAAGTGATGTTTGCTTTGAGAGTGTTGATGGAGACGTACAGAGAATGTCAGAAGGGGTTGCATTGTGTTTTTGTGGATTTAGAGAAAGCATATGACAGGGTGCCTGGGGAGGAGTTGTGGTATTGTATGAGGATGTCGGGAGTGTCAGAGAAGTATGTAAGAGATGTACAGGATATGTACAGGGGTAGTGTGACAGCGGTGAGGTCTGTACTGGGAGTGACGGATGAGTTTAAGGTGGAGATGGGATTACATCAAGGTTCAGCTCTGAGCCCTTTCTTATTTGTAATGGTGATGGAAACGTTGACAGACAAGATCAGACAGTAGTCCCCGTGGACTATGATGCTTGCAGAGGGCATTGTGATCTGTAGTGAGAGTAGGGAACAGGTGGAGGAGACCCTGGAGAGGTGGAGATATGCTCTAGAGAGAAGAGGAATGAAGGTCAGCAGGACTAAGACAGAATATATGTGTGTGAATGAGAGGGAGGATAGAGAAATGGTGAGGATGCAGGGAGTAGAGATGGCGAAGGTGGATGAGTTTAAATACTTAGGATCAATAGTTCAGAGTAATGGTGAGTGTGGAAGAGAGGTGAAGAAGAGAGTACAGGCAGGATGGAGTGGGTAGACAAGAGTGTCAAGAGTGATTTGTGACAGACGAGTACCAGTAAGAGTGAAAGGGAAGGTCTACAAGAGGGTAATAAGACCAGCTATGTTATATGGGTTGGAGACAGTGGCATTGACAAAAAGGCAGGAGTCAGAGCTTGACGTGGCAGGTTTGAAGATGTTAGGATTTGCACTGGGTGTGACGAGGATGGACAGGATTAGGAATAAGTATATTAGAGGGTCAGCCCAGGTTGGAAGGTTTGGAGACAAAGCCAGAGAAGCAAGATTATGTTGGTTTGGACATGTGCTGAGGGGGGATGCAGAGTATATTGGGAAAAAGATGCTAAGGATGAAGCTGCCAGGTAACAGGAAAAGAGGAAGGCCTAAGATAAGGTTTATGGATGTGGTGAGAGAGGACATGCAGATGATTACTTTGAATGAGCAAGATGCAGAGGACAGGAAGAAATGGAAACAGTTGATCTGCTGTTGTGACCCCTGATGGGAGCAGCCGAAAGAAGAAGAAGAACAGTAAAAGGAATACTGACTATGGTAGGAAAACAATAAAAATGCTGAACCAGGTGTTAAAACATACCTTTACATTGAGTTTATTGAAGTTTAAGTGCTTTCATTCCCTGTTTGGTGGAACTTCACCAGAAACATGGTGGCCATCTTGTTACAGGGTTTAAATAGCCTTAAAGGCATCAAAACTTTGCAGTATTTAAAGGTATACACCATAAAAAATAACTTTCGAAATAGTCAAAAGTGACAAAACAATTATCAACATTTTTAATAATTTTCAGAATAATGCTAAAACACACTTTAAAGAAAAAAATAATTAAAAAAATCAAATAAGCACCATCAGATGAAATAATTATACTCTAGCAGCTTTTATTTTTAACATACTATAGGTTTAACAGAAATGACATTGTTGATGCCTGGTGGATTACAATAGTTGAGTAACAATTGCCGAAACATCTCCCTTTATTCAAGGATAAGCTCCCAGTCACCTCCTCTATTACTAGGTGAAACTTTTTCAAGAATACTAAATGCAAATTTTTTAAAATCACAACATGATGTTGAGTGTTTATATAAGGCATTCACTTCTAGCCCTTTGCTAATTGTATAGTTGGGTTGATAAATTCTGTTCCACAAAGGACCTACTGTCTTTCTGGCATACTACCGCTTTAGTAATACAGTTATAGTGCCCCTTCACTGAGATCAACCTGGGGTAGCCAGCCACTGTAAAGTATCTTCCCTTAACAATATATTTGCATTGCTTGCACATCCCATAACAATTCATGCCTCTATTCTTACATTTTGCATGTTGTGATTTTTTTATAAAATAGCCTTAACATTGGTACTGTTCTTGTACACATATTTTGGCTGCTGACCCAACTGATCAAGCAGCCCAAAAATAGTAAAAACTGTATTCCAGTGACAATCAACAGCTTCTTTTGGGAGGAAATTTCAGCTTATTTTCAATCTAGTTTTATAAAGTTTTCAAAGTTTTGGTAACTAGAGAAACATGCTGCCAATTGTTCTGAGTCCAAGGAATCAAAAGCAATTTACCAGACAACTAAACATTTAGAGTCAAGTATTTCTACTTAAAGAAAGACAAAGGAGCATTTGAGGTCTTCAAAAGAAATCTGTCTGAAAGCCTCTCTCATGACTCATGAAAGTGACCTCTTTGTGGGAAAGGTAGTATTCTAGGTATATTTTCCTTCTATCCTTTCTTAGTTTGCATAGCTTGCACTGTTTATTTTGAGAACAGTGCTATTTTTCATGGTTTGCAGTGGTAATTTTCATAGTAGTTCTATAAAGTTTTAAAAGCTTTGGTTACAATAGAAAAATGCTGCCATTCATTGCGACTCCAAGAATTCAACAGTAAATTACAAGAGACCCAAAGAAGATTTAGAGACAAGAATTTCTATTTATAGAAAAATAAAGGAACATCTAAGATCTTCAACAGAAATCTAACTGAAAAGCCTCTCATATAAAAGTGAACTCTATGGATGAAAGGTAGGATTCTTGGATTTTTTTCCTTCTTTCTTATTTTACATGGCTTGCAGTGTTTATTTTGAGTGCATTGCAATTTTGCATGGCTTGCACTGAATATGTTCAGTGTATTTTTATAAAGTTTTAACAGTTTTCTTTACAAGACAAAAATGCTGCTGTTTTCTGTCAGTCCAAGGATTCAAAACCTACTTAACAGAGACCCAAATATTTAGAAACATGAACTTCTATTTAAAGAAAAATAAAGGAACATATACGGCCTTCAACAGAAATCTGACTGAGAAGGCACTCATATAAAATTGACCTCTAGGTGGGGAAGGGATGATTCTTGGTATATTTTCCTTTCATTATTTCCTATTTTGAATGGCTTGCAGTGTTTATTTTGAGTGCAGTGCTATTTTTTATGGCTTGCAGTGTTTATGTTCAGTATAGTTCTCTAAAGTTTTAAAAGTTTTCATTACAAGACAAAAACTACTTTATAAAATTTTACAAGTTTTGGTTATTAGAGAAATAAGCTGCCATTTGTTCTGAGTCCAAAAATTCAAAAGAAATTTACTAGACACCCAAACATTTAGAGAAAGCATTTCATTTAAAGAAAAAGAAAGAAACATCTAAGCTTTTCAACAAAAATCTGATAAGTTTCTCATATAAAAGCAAAGTCAATGTAGGAAAGGTAGGATTCTTGGATTATTTTCCTTCTATGCTTTCTTATTTTGCATTCTTGCAGTTTTTATTTTGAGTGCATTGCTATTTTGCATGGCTTGCAGTGTTTATGTTCAGTATAGTTCTATAAAATTTTAAAAGTTTTTGTTACAAGACAAAACTGCTGCCATTCACTCTGAGTCCAAGGATTGAAATGGAATTTTACAGGTACCCAAACATTTTGAGACAAGAATTTCTACTTGAAAGAAAAATAAAGGAACATCTAGGGCCTTTCAAATAAAAGTGACTTCTATGTGGGAAAAGTAGGATTTTTGGTTTATTTTCTTTCAATTCTTTTTTATTTTACATGGCTTGCAGGGTTTATTTTCAAACTGGTTCTATAAGGTTTTAAAAGTTTTGGTTACTAAAGAAACATGCTGCCATTAGTTCTGAGTCCAAGGATTCAAAAGGAATGTACCAGGCACACAAACTTTTAGAGGTGACCATTTCTATATAAAGAAAAATAAAGGAACATCTAAGGTCTCCAAAAGAAATCTGACTGAAAAGCCATTCATATGAAAGTGACCTCTACGTGGGAAAGTTAGAATTCCTGGTTTATGTTCACTCTCTTTTTCTTATTTTGCATGGTTTGCAGAGTTTATCTGGAGTGCTGTGCTATTTTGTGTGGCTTGTAGTGTTTATTTTCAGAGTAGTTCTATAAAGTTTTAAAAGTTTGGGTTACAAGAAAAGAATGCTGACATTCGTTGCAACTCCAAGGATTCAATAATAAATTACAGAGACTCAAAGAAGATTTAGAGACAAAAATTTCTATTTAAAGAAAAATAAACAAATATCTAAGGTCTTCAACAAAAAATTGACTGAAAAGCCTTTCATATAAAAGTGAATTTTACAGAGGAAATGAGGTTTGGTAACAAACCAATTTGTCCAGGGACATCCTCAAGGGGGGTTAGGTAAATACATTAGTATGAGTTAAGAGGGTCAGGGGAATAAACGGGATTCATAGGAATGAGGTAAGATTTAGAAGAAATGAGGTAAGAGTTGGGAGGGTACTAAGTGTTTTTTGCTAGTGTAACTGGGTAGGAAATCACATTTTGGCATGAACTTGCTATAGTGCAAGTTTACATCCAAGACGACTTCTCCAGGATCAGGTAGGCCATGGATTAATAATGATGTGCATGGAAGATGTGGGTGTGGCTCATATATATAGTTTAATTCTGCTCTGCTAGTTGCTTGTTGAGGAATAAAGCAGGGTAGTTGGGTACTTTAGATGGCAGAGTGGGTAATTTGGTAGTTTTATGGGGGGGATCCCTGTACTACTTCTAAAAAAAAAGAAAAAGCAATAATAATAATGCTAATATGGAATAATACAATGAAAATGATGAAGCAATATGGGTTAGTGGGGTGGCTTGGTAATAACTGACTTACATTTTCAGAAGAGGTCGTCAGGTAATGAGATGGTAGGGGCATGATAGGTCTTTATCCCTCTAGTATGCAGCTTGATCCTTATTTCCTGGCCCTGTTTCTTGACAAAGTAATCATTAGTAGTGGTGGGATTCAACAGCATTTGCTGTGCTAGTGTGGTTCTAGCAAGCTGCAAGGCCTTTTCACAGGCTGAGAGTTCTTTTGTTAACAGGGGCCCCCTGAGCATGCATGGTACATTGGGTAGAATGCTCTTCAACAGTTCAGAGTTTTACAGAAAGCTGTGTTCTAATGACTACGAGGTTAACCTGCTGATGAATCCTTCTGGGTGAGTGCCATGGATACAGACATGGAACCTCTTTGGAGGTGTCCCATATGTGTGGGGTCTAACTGCATAGAGTTATGTAAAAAAATGAATAAATAAATACATACAAATTGCATAATAATGGCAGGTATTCGAGTTTCAGCCCACAGATCCTTTATGGAGTTATTTTGGCTGCTTACCAAATTGATGTGAGCATTTTAATAGTTCATTTGTTGGTTGGAGCCATTTGTTACTGGAGTGAGAGAATGCTGTGGAGTGATGAATGAGGGAGTTTTCTCTGTGAGGGTGGCAGCAGGGGTGAGTGGCTCACACCCATCCACATTTTTAGACAATCCGGAGTTTGCCTCATGTGGTTCTGCTCTTTGTGGAACCTGTGGCTGTCGAGCATCCTGATTGGGGTCACAGGCTCTTGGTGGTGATGTGCTTTCTGTCTGTCCCTGTTGCAGGGCCTTTCCTCCCCAGTGTCTTAATAACACCAAGGTTGTGTTCTCTGGTAATGCATGCATTTGAGTTTCAGTCTTCCTGTAATGGGTGGATGTATGATTCAGCTATGGGTTATTGGTACTTACTAATTTATGAGAAAAGTGTTTGGAATGTCTCTATACTTGGGGCCTTTGTTTCTTTTTTGGGGTTTGGTTCAGGTTTCTTGCACTGAATGGTTGTGAGATGTGTTTGATAGGTCATTTGGAGCTGGAATCGGAGGATGGTGGTTTGTGCCTTTAGGCATACAGATTTTCTCAAAGTGTCCAGATTTAGCCTAATGCTTTTGGCCTGTTTTGCACAGAAAAGGGGTTCTCCAAAAACTGGTGGCAAATCACTGAGGACAGAGGTTGGGAGGTGTTGTAGGGTCTGTTCCTCATTTTGTTTGTTTACACAGGGTTGATACTGAGCTGCTCATTTTGCTTTGTACTTAACATGTGACCTAGTTTTTTAACAGGTAGAATGAAGAGATGTATTGTCGCTAGTAAGTGTTGGATGTTTGGCTTGTTATGCTACACGGTGATAGGTGATTTGGGGGAGGTGATTCTCCCAGTGAGGACTCCCTGGTGTTATAGCTGGCCGCTGCAGTATTGTTTGATAACTAGCCTGCTTTTGCCTTCTTTGCTGTGGTACTTATATGATGATAATTGCTAGTAGCTTAAGGAGAATTTCATTAAGTGTGGGATTGTGGGAAAGCTTCCTCAGCTTAGAGGGACATTGGTGGTCTCGTGACCTCTTGTAGTTCGACTGTACCTGCTAGACTCACAGTTGACAATTTATGTTTTTTGCGAGCTTCCAGTTTTTGTGTGTGTATTTGAATAATTTGGAGCACAGCCAAAACATAAGAGGGATCAGACAACTAGACATGACATAGACAGTAAAATTTAAAAGAAATATAGGTACAATGATCATGCAGATTAAGTGAAGTAAATTTCTCTCGATAAACAGTGCCACCCTACATTAGTGGAAAAGAAGTAGTGCTCATACTGGAACCAGCAAAGACTCTTTTCTTCCATTGTTTCTTAACGACTTGGATCTGTGTGTTACTGGGACCACTTTATAAAGAAGTTTGTAAATGGAATACTTACAGGGGCAAGTGACAATTCACATAAGTACCACTGATTATCTGGGAAATCATTTGCAGAATATGAACATTGTTAGTAAAACATGTCAAGTCTTCTGGCCCCATGGTGTAGCAGAATAAGGACCTCACTGCAGCACAGGCAACCCAGGGGAATTAGAAGCAAGGTCAGTTGAGATAGTGGTGAGGATGGGAATGAGCAGGTGATTTCAGCTCACTCATGCTGGGGAAAGGTGGTGGTGCAACCTTTTGAGAAAGATAGCTGGTGTTGCAGATGTGGATTATGTTTAATTTTTTCATTGGTGGTTTAGTGTGCTTCAGCTGTGGCTTGATTTGTAGTCTGGCAGTGTGAGGTACAGTTCCAAATGTTTGTTATGGGAGATTTTTAGCTTTGTGGTAATTTTCTGCACCCTACTGTCTGGTTTCCTTTTGTGCTTCAGGTTGCTTTCTTATTTCTTTGTGGTTGGACACAATCAGTTGAAAGCAGGACATGGCAGACATTTGAGTATCGGAGTTTATTCCCATACATAGTTTGGGCTGCGGGAGGGTGGTTGCATGTGCAGTTTTGCAGTTCATGGCATGAAGGAGTGAGAAGGCAGATGGGGAGTTCAGTGGCCAGTATTACCAATGGGACATTGGGGTAATTTCCTGGCTTATATATTCAGATAGATAGGAGTTATTGGTTGCTTGCTACATATGTCAGGTACTGCAGCTGCAGGAACAGTGATTTTGTTACTACCTATTTGTGGGCCTTTGTCCCTCCCACGTTCCTTTGGCAGTTGTTGTGGGAATCTTTGCGGACTGACTTTAACAATAGCAATAGTTGTTGACTTAGACTTCGTTAGTATTGGGAGCATCATGCTAAAGCTACACCCATACCTCTGAACTGTGCAGTTGGCAAGACATAAACATAGAAGCTAGTCACAAATATATGCAGCTCCTTATTGACTATTTTGAGCCATTAGAGAAGGAGCTAGTGTCTAAGTCAATGATTTAAATAATGAGGCACGAGAAATAGTTTCTCTGATTCCTTTTGTTTTACTTGGAGATTAGAAAATATGTATTCTCAGAGTTAACACCCTCGTTATGAAGCTTCAGCAAATTAAGCAAAAGCTAGCGTGACTTCAGAGACTTTTCTGCTAGCTGTGTGTTTGTCTGGCGGGAAGTCTGACAATTTTCACTAGAGAGCCACCCATTTTGAATTCAGCATACACCGCTGAACAAATGCGGCTTACATCAACCACCCTGCTGGTTTATAGCGTTTACGAAAATTTTTATGAGCCTTCTGTCCTGGTTAAAAAAACCCCCAGACCATTACAAGAAAGAATGCTGACATTTGTCAAGGATTTAATAAAATTACAGAGACCTTGAAAAATTAAAGAAAAGAATTAACTGAAAAGCCGTTCATATAAAAGTGAGTTTTACAGAGGAAATGAGGTTTGGTAACAAACCAATTTGTCTAGTGACATCCTCAAGTTTGGTTAGGTAAATACATTAGTATGAGTTAAGAGGGTCAGGGGATAAGCGGGATTTCTTAGGAATGAGGTAAGATTAGAAGAAATGGGGTAGAGTTGGGAGGGTACTAAGTGTTTTTTGCTAGTGTAACTGGGTAGGAAATCACATTTTGGCATGAACTTGCTATAGTGCAAGTTTACATCCAAGATGACTTCTCCAGGATCAGGTAGGCCTTGGATTAATAATGATGTGCATGGAAGATGTGGGTGTGGCTCATATATATAGTTTAATTCTGCTCTGCTAGTTGCTTGTTGAGGATTAAAGCAGGGGTAGTTGTGTACTTTAGATGGTAGAGTGGGTAATTTGGTAGTTTTATAGGGGGAGGGATCCCTCTACTACTACTAAAAAAATAAAAAAAAAAATAATAATGCTAATATGGAATAATACAAATAAAATGATGAAACAATATGGGTTAGTGGGGTGGCTTGGTAATAACTGACTTATGTGTTCTGAAGAGGTCGTCAGGTAGCTAGATGGTAGGGGCATGATAGGTCTTTATCCCTCTAGTATGCAGCTCGATCCTTATTTCCTGGTCCTCTTTCTTGACAAAGTAATCATTACTAGTGGTGGGATTCAGCAGCATTTGCTGTGCTAGTGTAGTTCTAGCTAGCCGCAAAGCCTTTTCATGGGCTGAGAGTTCTTTTGTTATCAGGTGCCCCCTGAGCATGCATGGTACATTGGGTAGGATGCTCTTCAACAGTTCAGATTTTCACAGAACGCTGTGTTCTAATGACCATAAGGTTAACCTGCTGATGAATCCTTCTGGGTGAGTGCCGTGGATACAGACATGGAACCTCTTTGGAGGTGTCCCATATGTGTGGGATCTAACTGCATAGAGTTATGTTAAAAAAATGAATAAATAAAAATTGCATAATAATGCCAGGTGTTCGGGTTTCAACCCACAGATCCTTTATGGAGTTATTTTGGCTGCTTGCCAAACTGATGTGAGCATTTTAATAGTCCATATGTTGGTTGGAGCCATTTGTTATTGGGGTGAGAGAATGTTGTGGAGTGATGAATGAGGGAGTTTTCTCCGTGAGGTGGCAGCAGGGGTGAGTGGCTCATACTCATCCACATTTTTGGACAGTCCAGAGTTTGCCTCATGTGGTTCTGCTCCTTGTGGAACCTGTGGTTGTCTGGTATTGGGGTCACAGGCTCTGCGTGGTGATGTGCTTTCTGGTTTGGGTGTAGTGAATGAAGTCTGTCCCTGTTGCAGGGCCTTTACCTCCCCAGTGTCTTAATAACACCAAGGTTGTGTTCTCTGGTCATGCATGCATTTGAGTTTCAGTCTTCCTGTAATGGGCAGATGTATGTTTCAGCTATGGATAATTGGTGCTTACTAATTTATGGGAAAAGTGTTTGGGATGTTTCTATACTTGGGGCCTTTGTTTCTTTTTTGGGGTTTGGTTTAGGTTTCTTGCACTAAATGGTTGTGAGATGTGTTTGATAGGTCATTTGGAGCTGGAATCGGAGGATGGTGGTTTGTGCCTCTAGGCATACAGATTTTCTCAAAGTGTCCAGATTTAGCCTAATGCTTTTGGCCTGTTTTGCACAGAAAAGGGGTTCTCCAAAAAAACTGGTGGCAAATCACTGAGGACAGAGGTTGGGAGGTGTTGTAGGGTCTGTTCCTAATTCTGTTTGCTTACACAGGGTTAATACTGAGCCATTCATTTTGCTTTGTACTTAACATGTGACCTAGTTTTTAACAGGTAGAATGAAGAGATGCATTGTCACTAGTAAGTGTTGGATGTTTGGCTTGTTATGCTACACGGTGATAGGTGATTTGGGGGAGGTGATTCTCCCAGTGAGGACTCCCTGGTGTTATAGCTGGCCGCTGCAGTATTGTTTGATAACTAGCCTGCTTTTGCCTTCTTTGCTGTGGTACTTATATGATGATAATTGCTAGTAGCTTAAATGGAGAATTTCATTAAGTGTGGGATTGTGGGAAAGCTTCCTCAGCTTAGAGGGACATTGGTGGTCTCGTGACCTGTTGTAGTTCAACTGTACCTGCCAGACTCGCAGTTGACAATTTATGTTTTTTGCGAGCTTCCAGTTTTTGTGTGTGTATTTGAATAATTTGGAGCGCAGCCAAAACATAAGAGGGATCAGACAACTAGACATGACATAGACAGTAAAATTTAAAAGAAATATAGGTACAATGATCATGCAGATTAAGTGAAGTAAGTTTCTCTTGATAAGCAGTGCCACCCTACATTAGTGGAAAAGAAGTAATGTTCATACTGGTAGTGCTCACACTGGTAGTGCTCGTACTGGTAGTGCTCATACTGGCAGTGCTTGTATTGGTAGTGCCCATACTGGTAGTGCTCGTATTGGTAGTGCTCATGCTGGAATCAGCAATGACTCTTTTTTCCATTGTTTCTTAATGACTTGGATCTGTGTGTTACTGGGACCATTTTATAAAGAAGTTTGTAAATGGAATACTTACAGGAGCAAGTGACAATTCAGGTAAGTATCACTGATTATCTGGGAAACCATTTGCAGAATATGAACATTGTTAGTAAAACATGTCAAGTCTTCTGGCCCCATGCTGTAGCAGAATAAGGACCTGACTGCAGCACAGGCAACCCAGGGGAATTAGAAGCAAGGTCAGTTGAGATAGTGGTGAGGATGGGAATGAGCAGGTGATGTCAGCTCACTCATGCTGGGGAAAGGTGGTGGCTCAACCTTTTGAGAAAGATAGCTGGTGTTGTAGTTGCAGATTATGTTTCATTTTTTCATTAGTGTGCTTCAGCTGAGGCTTGATTTGTAGTCTGGCAGTGTGAGGTACAGTTCTGAATTTTTGTAATGCGAGATTTGTAATTTTCTGCAACCTGCTGTCTGGTTTCCTTTTGTGCTTCAGGTTGCTTTCTTATTTCATTGTGGTTGGACGCAATCAGTTGAAAGCAGGACATGGCAGACATTTGAGTATCGGAATTTATTCCCATATATAGTTTGGGCTGCAGGGGGGGTGGATGCATGTGCAGTTTTGGAGTTCGTGGCATGAAGGAGTGAAAAGGCAGATGGGGGAGTTCAGTGGCCAGTATTACCAATGGGATATTGGGGTAATTTCCTGGCTTATATATTCAGATAGATATGAGTTATTGGTTGCTTGCTACATATGTCAGGTACTGCAGCTGCAGGAACAGTGATTTTGTTACTACCTATTTTTGGGCCTTTGTCCCTCCCACATTCCTTTGGCAGTTGTTGTGGGAATCTTTGCAGACTGACTTTAACAATAGTGATAGTTGTTGAGTTAGACTTCGTTAGTATTGGGAGCGTCATGCTAAAGCCACAGTCATACCTCTGAACTGTACAGTTTTTCACAGAATGATCAGATTTTTGCCTCATACTTTGGTCCATTTTCATAAAGCTGTGGTTTTCTGGCAAATTAGTGGCACCCCATTAAAAGTTGAGGTCAGAAAATAAAGACAGACATTCAGGTTTCAGACTTCATAACATTCAGAAAATTCATGCCAGTGTAAAACCTGTTCTATCAGCTTTTTCAGCTGGTAAGAGCAATATTTAAAATTGTCTCTATTTTGGGCCTTTGCCCCACTGTTTCTTATGGCTTTGTCCAGATTTCTTTACTCTAAGAGGTAAAGATGTATGGCCACACCGGCATTAACCTCTAAAATCGGCAACCCCATTACTTGTATAAATAAAATGAATAAATAATTTCTCTAGTTACTTATGGCTTGTCCTGATTTTGCCTTGTACAGAGTGAAAAAGGGTAGAAGGGAAGCCCTAAGTCATAACTACATTGGAAATATTTGATGGGGGGAATATGTCAGTGAGTCCCTTGATATCACTCACTGTTAAGATATTTTGGTTTGTGGCATTGAATTTACAGTTTATTTTCTTTTACAGATCAATGAGGGATGAGTGCACAGTGGACAAGTAGCCAGAATGATGGGCAAGGAGGTTGTAAAAAAAAAAAAAAAAGGAATAGGTGCACAGAGTCACATCAGTCAGTGACCTTAAGGTGATAGATGCTGCTTGGCTGGAACTTGTGCACAAGGGGAGCACAGATAGCAGACATGCAGAGTTGCAGCACCTGGTGACTAGAAGAATGTGGACTCGACAAGCGAGGGAGGATGCTGCAACAAATGTGTCAGTCATTGGAGCAGTATGTAAGGAGGTCACAATTTTCCAGCATTCCAGCTGAATCTGGAATTTTGTTTGTTTTTTCTCCCGCATCTGCAAGGTAAAGTCTTTGAAATTGTTTGATCTTTTGCATGGAGCAACAGGGCTGAAACTCATGCTGCATTATTGGTAGCTGGGGTCTTCACTGGAATGGGTCAGGTTATAGGAGTATTACTATTTGAACATACCATTCAGAGCAAGGGATGGGTATAATTATTGCACTAAGTAATTGCTTATTGCTGAAGGAGGTACTAGGTAGTTCATTTGGTTAGGTATTTGTGATCATACAGAGGGTAGAGAGGGGTCGTGTCAGAGGCTCCTGCTGATAAGGATTTTTCAGCTAGGCTTAGGGGTATACTTATGGTTATCTATGTCTGTATAGGCTGTGAGGCTTAAGTAAAGATGATATTAATATAGGAAGTTTCCCTAGTTGGTAAAATTTTTTGAATAATGGCGAGTTTCAGTTTCAGTTTTAGGGACTACAATGTGAGGTTGCAGTCAATAAAATGGAGAGCAAGATAGGTTTGTGAAGGTCAAAAAGCCTTTATCATACCCTTACATAAAGGTGGCAACAATAACAATGTAACCAATTTCCGCCCAATCGCTATCCTGTCTCCCATTTATAAACTCTTAGAAAAGTGTGTCCAACTTCAACTCCTACCACATCTCTTAGATAATAACCTCCTAACTCACTTACAACATTGATTCAGACCACATCATAGCACCATGACAGCCCTCTTCTCCTTCCTTGAAACTGTAAACAAAGCCCGTGACTCTGGCCAAATTGTATCTACCCTACTTCTTGACCTCTCCAAGGCATTTGACACCATCTCACATAGCCTGCTTTTAACTAAACTTTCCGAACTTAACCTAGGTCCTTCCTCTTTGACTTGGTTCTCCAGCTACTTATCCAATAGATATCAAGCAGGAAAATGGAAGAAAGCCACCTCCTCATTTCTTAATACCCCTACCAGAGTTCCACAAGGCTCCATACTGGGTCCCCTTCTCTTCAATATATTTATAAATGATTTCCACAAATCTATCCCATTCTCAAATATCACCAGTATGCAGATGATTCAACTATTATCTGCTCTGCCTCATCCATTCCCACACTTCTACAACTTACAGCCTTTTCAATCACTGAGCAATGGATGAAAGATAATCACCTAGCTCTCAATGCTTCTAAAACCAAATTAATGGTATTTACCCCCACTAAAGCCACTCCTTTCAATATGAATACATTCTCAATCATGAGTCAAAATAACACACATCTGGAACTGGTGACAGAAACCAAGTTACTTGGGGTCCAAATTGATAACCAACTAAAATTCAACTCCCACATACAACTAAATATAAAAAAAACACCAAAAACTAGGTATGCTCTACCGAAAAAATCATTACCTTACACCTGCAACTAAAATCACTCTTTCTACTTCCTTTCTCATCCCCTCCCTTCTCTATGGAGATCCACTCCTAACTAATCTACAGTCCTCTGTAAAAAAACAACTCTCCTCCTGCTACAACAATATTGCCAAGTTCGCTACTAGCCATAGGTCATCAACCCACCACTGTCTCTCTCTCCAAAAACTAAAATGGCTAGAGCTACCTAATCATCTAACCTACACACAATTAACTCTCACCCACAAACTTATTCTCAACCCCTCCCTTGTCCCTCACTTTTTCTGCCTTTAAAATTGCATCTGCCAAATGAAGTATTAAGATATCATAATCAAAATCTATTAGAAGTACATAAACCAATTCATCCCCTGGAAAAACCTACTATCCTACGGACCAGCATGCCTCTGAACTCCTCCCCCACCACCTCATAGCACAACAATCCATCCTAGCCATTTGATTTTCAAAGATCTCTTCATTAGCACCTAGCATCCCAGTGGGAATGCTCATGCTCCCACCCCATAATTAACTCTGGCTACCTCATCTTCCATCCTTCCTGCTTCTCCAGTAATTCTTCCTTTTTTCCCTAACACTCACACTCTGTTTCCTATGTAATTTGCAAAAATGTACTAGTCTGATATAATGTACTAGACTGCACTTCTTAAGTTTATGCATCATAATATGAATTTACTTCTAGTATTACTTTGTAATGCTACTTTGTTAGTCTGTATCATCTATATGATCCATCATAAGTATACAGAATTTCTAATGTATGCTGAACTTTTTTGTAATTATTTGCTTGAACGTTTTTGCATTGTATAACTATCATTAATAACCTACTGTATTGAGATTGCTATGGAGCTTTTCTCTCCAGGACTCCATTGAAAACGGGTTCATTTTGGCCCAATGGACTATCCTGGTAAACCAACTGCAAATAAATAAAAATAAATAAATTGTTGGCTGCAGGTAGGTGGGAGAGGTTATGGAATGGGGGTAGTGTAGTTAATCTGGGAACAACATTTGCTCCATTGCCAATTCCTGGGTGGGATTTGGGGTACTTTTCCTTTACAGGGGGGTGTTTTCTTCTTACATGTGTCAGCTTCTTACACACCACCAAGCTAAGCATAGTTTGATATTGGCTTTGGCTGAGTTGGGGTATTTTTTTGGTGGGGCAGTACGGCTTTCTGGCATGATATCTGAATATATGGAGAGGATCATGAATAAGATGGGATAGGGGCAAGTTTTACTGCTGGCATGGAGTTGAAGGAATGCTTTGGATTAAGGCTACTGTTCTGGTTGGTGGTGACAGGGTAGGTGGGTAATATTAATGGTTGTAGGGTTTAAGTTGGTGAAGTAACCATAAGTAGTGGCAGCCAGGTAAGTTGTCAGTACAGTGGTAGGGGAGTTATTCGATAAGGACTTATTCATTTCCTGGGTCAAGGATTATTATGATAGTGATGGATGATTAATATCTTTGGAAGGATGATGGAATCAGTGTACCTTAGGTGCAGTATTAGCCATGACTGCCACTAGGAAATAGTACATTTTGTAGGTTTAAGGTCATAGAGGGGGTTTAAGGGGTTTCACAGCTGCAGTAATCATGACCTCAATATCGTGGCAATATTCACCTTTCAGGTAGGAGAAGTGATCAGAGTACATTAGTTCTAGGTATCATTGGCAGTTTTCAGGTACTGGGTCATTGAAGCATCAAGTAAAAGGGAGTTTATAGATTTTCCCAAAATGCTCTAATTGGCCTAGTATGTTTGTCCTGTTGCATTACCTTTTGGGGATATTTCATTTAGGGATATTTTGAATCCTTTGTGAGGGTGGGGATGTGTCAGCGAATGCTATTTTGGTTATTGGATGCTTTGCTTTGTAACACTGGCTTTCATTTGTTGGATGGATTTTTCTTTACAGTGTTGGTGGTGTATTTGGCAGTTAATGACCTGGGTATGAGTACAGATGTTTTACAAGGGCATGGTTATTTGTTGCTAGAATGGGATCATTGGTTTTAATTTCAGTTGTTTATGCAATTGGCTGCTTTGGGTTTTTTCTATAATAAGGCTTTGGGATATCTATGACAGGGTCTCAGTTTGGAGCAGTTAGATTGCAGTACACTGAATGATGTTTGGATTTGACCTTGAGGTTTGTTGAAAAATTTGGCATGAGGGACAGGGAACAGCCTGGTTGAGATAGTTTCCATAAAATGTATTTTAAAACTAAAAGCTCTTAGGAGGTAGGGATTAGTATTTCATTTCATTTCATTTCAGAATGACCATTTCTATAATTCATCCGGTTTTATATATTATATTTTATTTATTTAATTATTTAATATATATTGCACAAGTATATTTAGGATATTAACATTTAGGGAACAGAATTTGCGTACCTTGTTCTGAGAATGGAGTTTCTCATTTGATACAATATAATATAATATTTCTTTTCATGCTATCATATTTTTTATGTCATACACTTGTATGGTTTTTATATTTATGTATGTGTATACATATCAATATATCAATATGTTTGCACCAGGAGCCTGTTATTAGGGCTTTTTATCTGTATTAAGCATAGTCCATTTTAGCTCACCATTCTTAATTAATTGTTGCAATTAATTGAATAATTTACAACTGTGTATATAAGGAAATGCTTGATACTACACTACTGTCTGATGAAGGTGGAGAGAACGCTCTCTACCGAAAGCGCTCATTTTCAATAAATTCTTTGGTCTTTGCTGTTCGTGCAGATATTGTGTTCGGTGGTTTTCCTTGTTCAGCATTTTGCCACTTGTGTGTTTTCAACAGGCTTTTGGGCAGAGAAGACGGTCAAGATTGTCCTCTTCTGTTCCTCCTCTGGTGTTGGATGTTCATTTCAATGACTTGGGAAAGAAAAGTGAGCTGTTGGAGGCTGCTTGATAAATAAAATAAGTGAATGGAGGCAAGAACGTTGCTTATTGGTTGGTTTGTTTAATTCAATAAGTGGTAATATGAAGTGAGTGATGGGACACTGCTTCACAAGTAAAATAAGTAAGCAGAGGTAAGGATGCTGCTTATTGGTTGGTTTGTTTAATTCAATAAGTGGTAATATGAAGTGAGTGATGGAACACTGCTTCACAAGTAAAATAAGCGAGCAGAGGTAAATATGATACTCATTGGTTGGTTTGTTTAATTCAATAAGTGGTAATATGAAGTGAGTGATGGGACACTGCTTCACAAGTAAAATAAGTGAGCAGTAAGGATGCTGCTTATTGGTTGGTTTGTTTAATTCAATAAGTGGTAATATGAAGTGAGTGATGGGATGCTGCTTCACAAGTAAAATAAGCGAGCAGAGGTAAGGATGCTGCTTACTGGCTGGTTTGTTTAATTCAATAAGTGGTAATATGAAGTGAGTGATGGGACACTGCTTCACAAGTAAAATAAGCGAGCAGAGGTAAGGATGCTGCTTATTGGTTGGTTTGTTTAATTCAATAAGTGGTAATATGAAGTGAGCGATGGGACGCTGCTTCAGAAGTAAAATAAGTGAGCAGAGGTAAGGATGCTGCTTATTTCTTGGATGTAGAATTCAATTAATGGTAAATGAAGTGAATAGTGGGACACTGCTTCATAAGTAAAGTAAGCAAGTGGAGTAATGGATGCTGCTTACTAGGTCAGGATGAGTGGGCGCACTTCTGCCCTGATTAACATTACGTGGATGTTTATGCTGTGATTATGATCAAATATGCCATGCTGCAGTTGTAATAAATATTGGTTAACTGAGTTATGTTATGGAAGTTTAATAAAGGTCACCAAATGTCATTCGGTGTGGCATGTTTATTGATGGGGACTGGGACAAAGGTAAGATTCTTGGATTATTTTCAAGCTATTCTTTCTTATTTTCCATGGCTTGCAGTATTTGTTTTTGAATGCAGTGCTATTTTGCACAGCTTGCAGTGTTTATGTTCAGTGTTTTCATTATGAGACAACAACACTGCTGTTTGCTGTGAGTCCAAAGATTCAAAAGCAACTTACCAGATAATATAAGGCTTAGAGGCAAGAATTTCAACTTAAACAAAAATAAAGGAACATCTAGTGTCTTCAACAGAAATCTGACTTAAAACACTCTCATATAAAGTTGACCTATATGTGGGAAAGGTAGGATTCTTGGTTTATTCTCCTTCAATTTCTTTTTGTTTCACACTGCTTGCAGTGTTTACCTAGAGTGCAGTGTTATTTTGCATTGCTTGTAGTGTTTATTTTCAAAATAGTTCTATAAGGTTTGGTTACTAGAGGAACATGCTGCCATTCATGCTGAGTTCAAGGATTCAAAGGCAATTTACCAGACACACAAATATTTAGAGACAAGCATGTATATTTAAAGAAAAAGAAAGTAATAACCTCTAAGGTCTGGAGCAGCAAGCAAAGCCTATATGAAAGCAACCTTTATGCAGAAAATGTAGGATTCTTGGTTTGTTTTCATTCTCTTTTTTTTATTTTGCATGGCTTGCAGTGTTTATTTTGAGTGCAGTGCTATTTTGCATGGCTTGCAGTGTTTATTTTGAGTGCACTGCTATTTTGCATGGCTTACAGTGTCTATTTTGAGTGCACTGCTATTTTGCATGTCTTGCAGTTTTTTTTAGTATAGTTTTATGAAGTTTTAAAAGTTTGTGTTATAAAAGAAAAATAGGGCCACTCATTGAGACTCCAAACATTCAAAAGCAAATTACTGGAGAATCAAAGAAGATTTAGAGAAAATAATTCATATATATGGACAAGGTCTTCAACAGAAATCTGACTGAAAAGCCTTCCATAAAAAGTTACATCTACATGGGGAAAGGTAGGATTCTTGGACTATTTTCCTTCTATTCTTTATTTTGCATGGCTTGCAGTATTTATTTTGTGTACTGCTATAATTTTTTAAAAGTTAACGTTACAAGACAAAGACACTGCCATTTGCTGTGAGTGCAAAAACTCAAAAGCAACATACCAGAGACACAAAGATTTAGAGACAAACACTTCTATTTAAAGATAAATAAAGGAACCTCTGTGTGAAAAGGTAGGAATTTTGATTTGTTTTTCCTCTCTTTTCTTATTCTGCATGGCTTGCAATATTTATTTTAAGTGCAGTGGTATTTTGCATGGCTTGTAGTGTTTATGTTCAAGTGTACTTTTATAAATTTCTTTATAAATTTCGAAAAAGATTCATCTCAAGACAAAAATGCTGCTGTTCACTGTAAGTGCAAGGATTCAAAACCAACTTATCAGAGACCCAAAGATTTAGAAACTGGCATTTCTATTTAAAGAAAAATAAAGGAATGTCTAAGATCTTCAACAGAAATCTGACTGAAACGCCTTGCATATAAAGGTGACCTCTATGTTGGAAAGGTATGTTTCTAAGTATATTTCCTTCCATTCTTTTTCATTTGCATGGCTTACAGTGTTTAATTTCAGACTAGTTCTATAAAGTATTAAAAGTTTTGGTTACTACAGAAACATGCCACCATTCTTTCTTGGAGTCCAAGGATTCAAAAGCAACTTACCAGACACTTACATTTCATACACAACCATTTCTATTTCTAAAGAAAAATAAAGGAACATCTAAGGTCTTCAACAGAAATCCGACTGAAAACGTTCTCATTTATGAGAAATCAACCTCTGTGTGGGGAAGGTAGTATTCTTGGTGCAATTTTACTTTCAGTCTTTCTTACCTTGCAAAACTTGCAGTGTTTATTTTGAGAGCATAGCTATTTTGCATGGCTTGCAGTATTTATTTTCTGACTAGTTCTATAAAGTTTTGAAAGTTTTAGTTACAAGAGAAACGTGCTGCCAGTCATTCTGAGTCCAAGGATTCAAAAGCAACTTAAGAGACACCCAAACTTTAAGAGACATCTATTTCTATTTAAAGAAAAATGAAATAAAATATAAGGTCTTAAACAGAAATCTGACTGAAAATGCCATTTATATGAAAGTGACCTCTATGCGGGAAAGGCAGAATTCTTATGATCACTGTATTCTTTCTTATTTTGCATGGCTTGCATTGTTTATATTGAGTGCAGTGCCATTTTGCATGGCTTGCAGTGTTAATTTTCATAGTAGTTCTATAAAGTTTTTAAATGTTTTAGTTACAGGAGAAAAATGTTGTCATTCATTGCAACCCCAAGAATTCAGTAGCACATTATGGCAGACCCAAAGAAAATTTAGAGACAAGAATTTCTATTTAAAGAAAAATTAAAGAAACATCTAAGGTCTTCAACAGATATGTAACTGAAAAGCTCAACTCTATGAGGGAAAGGTAAAATTCTTGGATTATTCTCCTTCTATTACTTCTTATTTTGCATAGCTTGCAGTATTTATTTTGTATAAAGTGTTATTTCCCATGGTCTACAGTGCTTATTTTTAGTGTAGTTCTATAATGTTTTAAAACATTTTGTTACAAGACAAAACTGCTAGTGTTCCCTGTCAGTCCAAGGATTCAAAAACAATTTACCAGAGATACAAATATTTAGAGACAAGAATTTCTACTGAAAGAAAAACAAAGGAACATTTAGGGTCTTCAAAAGAAATCTGACTGAAAAGTCACTCATATAAAAATAACCTCTATGTGGGAAAGGTAGGCTTCTTAGTTTATTTACTTCAATTCTTTCTTTTTTATTTTACATTTCTTGCATGATTTCTCTGAGTGCAGCATTATTTTGCATGGCTTGCTGTGTTTATTTTCAAACTAGTTCTATAAAGTCTTAAACGATTTGGTTACTAGGGAAACACACTGCCTTCATTTTGAGTCCACAGAATCAAAAGCACTTTGCCAGACACCCTAAGATTTAGAGACAAGCATTTCTATTTAAATTTAAAATTTATTCTATTCTGCATGGCTTGCAGTGTTTATTTTTAAACTAGTTCTATAAAGTTTTAAAAGTTTCAGTCATTATAAAACCGATCTCTATATGGAAAAGGTAGGATTCTTGGTTTGTTTTCCTTCTCTTCTTTCTTATTTTGCATGGCTTCCAGTGTTTATTTGAGTGTACTGCTATTTTGCATGGCTTGCAGTGTTAATTCTCAGACCAGTTCCATAAAATTTTAAAAGTTATGGTTACAAGAGAAAAAATGTCGCCATCCATTTGACTCCATGAATTGAATAACAAATTGCAGGATACCCAATAAAGATTTAGAGAAAAGAATTTCTATTTAAAAAAAAAAAAAAAACTAAAGTATCATCTAAGGTCTTCAATAGACATCTAAATGAAAAAGCTTCTCAACTCTGTGGTTGAAAGGTAGGATTCTTGAAATATTTTCCTTGTATTCTTTATACTGCATGACTTGCAGTGTTTATTTTGTGTGCAGTGTTATTTTGCATGGCTTGCAGTGTTTATGTCCACTGTGGCTCTATAAAGTTTTTAAAACTTTTTGTTACAAGTCAAAAATGCTGCTGTTCACCATTAGTCCAAGGATTCAAAACCAAGTTACCAGAGACACAAAGATTTAGAGACAAGAATTTCTACTCTATTTCTAAAAATATATGACAACTTGGGTCTTCAACAGAAATCTGACTGAAAAGCCACTCATAAAAAATGATCTCTGTTTGGAAAAGCTAGTATTTTTAGTGGATTTTCCTTCAGTGCATTTATTTAATTATTTATTTATTGTGTTGTCAGTCTGACATCTGACAATGCAGTTTTCCATCTTGCACTGTTTATTTTCAGTGTAGTTCTAGAAAGTTCTAAAAGTTTTTATTATAAGACAAAAATTCAGCTTTTTGCTTTCAGTCCAAGGATTCAAAACTAACTTACCAGAGACCCAAACATTTAGAAACAAGAATTTATATTTAAAAAGAAAATAAAGAAACATCTACGGCTTTCAACAGAAATCTAACTAAAAAGTGTCTCCAATAAAAGTGACCCCAATGTGGGAAAAGTAAGATTCTTGAAATATGTTTTGTTTATTGATAGCAACATTATTTTGCTTGCTTTGGAGTGTTTATTTTCAGAGTGTTCTATAAAGTTTAAAAAGTTTTAGTTACAAGAAAAAAAATGCTGCTGTGAATTGTGACTCCAATGATTCAATAGCAAATTACTAGAGATGCAAAGAAGATTTAGAGAAAAGAATTTCTATTTATGAAAAATAAAGAAACATCTAAGGTCTTCGACAAAAATCTGTCTGAACAGCTTCTCATATAAAAGTGAACTTGTCAGAGAAAAAGTAGGATTTTTGAACATTCTCCTTCTATTACTTCTTATTTTCCATGGCTTGCTGTGTTTATTTTGAGTGTAGTGCTATTTTGCATGGCTTTCCATGTTGATGTTCAGTGTAATTATATAAAGTTTTAAAAGTTTTCATTACAAGACGAAAACTCTGCTGTTCACTGTGAGTCCAAGGATTTAATTCAACTTACCAGAGCACCAAAGACTTATACACAATAATTTGTACTTAAAGAAAAATAAAGGAACATCTGGAGTCTTCAACAGAAATCTGAATGAAAAGCCTTTCATTTTAAAAGTGACCTATATGTGAGAATAGTTGGATTCTAGGTTTATTTTTTTTAGTTCTTTTTTATTTTACATGGCTTCCAGTGTTTATTTGCTTGCAGTGTTTATTTTTAAACTAGTTCTATAAAGTTTGAAAAGTTTTGGTAGCTAGAGAAACATGCTGCCATTCATTCTGAGTCCAAGGATTCAAAAGCAATTTACCAAACACACAAACATTTAGAGACAAGCATTTCTATTTAAAGAAAAATAAAGGAACATCTAACGTCTTCATCACAAATCTGAAAGCCTCTCATATGTCAGTGATCTCTATATGGTAAAGCTAGGATTCTTGGTTTGTTTTCCTTCTTTCTTATTTTGCATGGCTTCCAGTGTTTATTTGAGTGTAGTGCTATTTTGCATGGCTTGCAGTGTTAATTCTCAGACTAGTTCTATTAAGTTTTAAAAGTTTTGGTTACAAGAGAAAAAATGTTGCCATCCATTTGGCTCCATGAATTGAATAGCAAATTACAGGAGACCCAATGAAGATTTAGAGACAAGAAAACATATTTAAAAAAAAAAAAAACTAAAGTATCATATAATATCTTCAACAGACATCTAAGTGAAAAGCTTCTCAACTCTATGGTTGAAAGGTAGGATTATTGGAATATTTTCCTTCTATTCTTTATATTGCATGGCTTGCAGTGTTTATTTTGTGTGCAGTGTTATTTTGCATGGCTTGCAGTGTTTATGTCCACTGTCACTCTATAAAGTTTTAAAAACTTTTTGTTACAAGTCAAAAATGCCATTGTTCACCATTAGTCCAAGGATTCAAAACCAAGTTACCAGAGACACAAATATTTAGAGACAAGAGTTTCTACTTAAAGAAAAATATAGGACAACTTGGGTCTTCAACAGAAATCTGACTGAAAAGCCACTCATAAAAAAGATTTCTGTTTGGAAAAGCTAGTATTTTTAGTTTATTTTCCATCAGATCTTTCTTATTCTACATGGCTTGTAGTGTTTAACTGGAGTGCAGTGCTATTTTGCATGGCTTGCAGTGTTTATTTTCAAACTAGTTCTATAAAGTTTTAAAAGTTTTGGTTACTAGAGAAACATGCCAACATTCATTCTGAGTCTGAGGAATCAATAGCACTTTACCAGACACCCAAAAATTAAGAGATAAGCAATTATTTTTAAAGAAAAGAAAGGAGCAACTAATGTCTTCAACAGATATTTGTTTGAAAGCATCTCATATGAAAGTGACCTCTATATGGAAAAGGTAGGGTTTATGGCTTCCATTCAATCTATTCCTTTTTATTTTGCATGGCTTGTGGTGTTTATTTTGGTTGCACTGCTATTTTGCCTGGTTTGCTGTGTTTATCTTCAGTATAGTTCTAGAAAATTTTAAAAGTTTGGGTTACTGGAGTGACACACTGTTGTTTGTTCTGAGTTCAAGGATTCAAAAGCAATTTACCAGACAACCAAACATTTAGAAACATGCATTTCTATTTTTAAAAAAAGAATGGAACATCTAATGTCTTCACCCAAAATCTGTCTGAAAGTCTCTAATATGAAAGTGACCTCTATGTGGCTAAGGTATGAGTCTTGATTTATTTTTTCCTCTCTTCTTACTTATTTTGCATGGCTTGCAGCATTTTTTTGAGTGCACTGCTATATTGCATGGCTTGCAGTGTTTATTTTGAGGACAGACCAATTTCTGCCTGCCTTGCAGTGTTTATTTTCAAGGTATTTATATAAAGTTTTATAAGTATTCCTTACAAGTAAAAATGCTGAAATTTGTTGTGACTCCAAGGATTCAGTAGCAAATTATTGGAGACCCAATGAAGATCTAGAGACAAGAATTTCTGTTTAATGAAAAATAAAGTAACATCTAAGGTCTTCAACAGAAATCTAAATGCAAAGCCTTTCAACTTTATGGTGGAAAAGTAGGATTCTTGGAATATTTTCCTTCTTTTCTTTATTTTGCATGGCATGCAGTGTTTATTTTGTGTGCAGTGTTATTTTGCATGGCTTGCAGTGTTTATGTTCAGTGTGCTCTATAAAGTTTTAAAAACTTTTTGTTACAAGGCAAAAATGCTACTGTTCACCATTTGTCCATGGATTCAAAACCAAGTTACTAGAGACACAAAGATTTAGAGACAAGAATTTCTACTTAAAGAAAAATATAAGACAACTTTGGTCTTCCAACAGAAATCTGACTGAAAAGCCACTCATATAAAATTATCTCTCTTTGGGAAAGCTAGTATTTTTGTTTTGGTTTATTTTCCTTCAGTTCTTTTGTTCTTATTCTACATGGCTTGCAGTGTTTAACTGGAGTGCAGTGTTATTTTGCATGGCTTGCAGTGTTTATTTTCAAACTAGTTTTATTAAGTTTTAAAAGTTTTGGTTACTAGAGAAACATGCTAGCATTCATTCTGAGTCCAAGGAATCAAAAGCACTTTACCAGACACCCAAACATTTCGAGACAGGCAATTCTCTTTAAAGAAAAGAAAGGAACATATAATGTCTTCAACAGAAATCTGTTTGAAAGCATCTCATATGAAAGTGACCTCTATGTTGAAAAGGTAGGGTTTATGGCTTACATTCAATCTATTCTTTCTAATTTTGCATGGCTTGTGGTGTTTATTTTGGTTGCACTGCTATTTTGCCTGGTTTGCTGTGTTTATCTTCAGTATAGTTCTAGAAAGTTTTAAAAGTTTGGGTTACTAGAGTGACACACTGCTGTTTGTTCTGAGTTCAAGGATTCAAAAGCAATTTACCAGGCAACCAAACATTTAGAAACAAGCATTTCTATTTAAAAAAAGAATGAAACATATAAGGTCTTCATCAGAAATCTGTATGAAAGTCTCTAATATGAAAGTGACCTCTATGTTGAAAAGGTATGAGTCTTGATTTATTTTTTCATCTCTTCTTATTTATTTTGCATGGTGTGCAGCATTTTTTGAGTGCACTGCTATTTTGCATGATTTGTAGTGCATATTTTGAGGACAGTGCAATTTCTTCCTGCCTAGCAGTATTTATTTTCAAGGTAGTTATATAAAGTTTTATAAGTATTGCTTACAAGAATAAAAATGCTTACAACTGTTGTGACTGCAAGGATTCAGTAGCAAATTTTCAGAGACCTAACAAAGATCTAGAGACAAGAATTTCTGTGTAAAGAAAAATAAAGGAATGTCTAAGGTCTTTAACAAAAATCTGACTGAAAAGACTCTCATGTAAAAGTGAACTCCACAGAAGAAAGGTAGGATTATTTGAATATTTTCCTTCTATTCTTTATTTTGCATGTCTTGCAGTGTTTATTTTGTGTGCAGTGTTATTTTGCATGGCTTGCAGTGTTTTTGTTCAGTGCAGTTCTATAAAGTTTTAAAACTTTTTGTTACAAGACAAAAATAATGTTCACCATTTGTTGAGTCCAAGGATTCAAAAGCAAATTACTAGAGACAAAAAGATTTAGAGAAAAGAATTTATACTTAAAGAAAAATAAAGGAACATCTGGAATTTTCAACAGAAATCTGAATTGTTAGAAAAATATGCATTCACATATTCAGACATATATAAGTTAGATATATAACTTGAACATATATGAAATATATAGATTGAAAAATAGAGTAATATGTAATGCATTTAATTCTGTTTTACTAGAATAATAGTAGAAATAAACTCGCATATTATTGCTACAAGCTGCAGTGTGATTAGA
>NC_056741.1:119835461-119877775 GCF_019279795.1 Protopterus annectens | reverse complement strand
TAAAAGGGAAAATCTTTTTACCCTCACTTATGTTATATGACAGTGCCTGCAGAGATATTATTCCAGACATATGTTACCTTTCTTAATGGGTTACTACACTCTTTTTCTGCCTCTCTGATGTTTTTATCTGACAGTACATGCAGAGGACTTATTCAGGCAGTTCTATGGCTGTTTTATTGGACTACAGCACTTTCTTTCATGCTCTCTCCCATATTTTATATAACAATATATGCAGAATAATCACTAACCTGCCTGGTGGTGCAGCCTTAGCAGCCTATCAGCATAGGCTTGCTGATTTGTAGACGGTCACCTGCAGCTGTAAAGTAAATGAAGGGATATTGAGACATAGCTATCCATTATACATACTCCATTATCAATTCTTACATACTGCATTCCATGGCTAGATACTCAGTTGTGGGGCATTCTGCATCCCACAGGCCTCCCGTATCCACTGGTTCAGGCAGTCCTGCTTTCATCTCTTCAGGTCTGCATGGTGGTGAGGGACCTGCTCACCAGTCTGAGGAATGCCTGTGGCACTGGTGAGGTCATGAGCTAACCGGTTCCAAGCCTCTGCCTTGTACTCCATCCCTTGGAACTGGCCCTGCAGGAGTCTTCTCTTGTGACGATGGACAAGGAGCCAAACCATGTATTTGGACTCCTCGATGCCCCAACATTGCGCTTGGAAGTGTGAACCCTCTCCTGCACCTGCCATTCTGACTGCAAATGTGAGCTACAATCAGTTATGGCAAGTATTCCCGCCTATGGGGCTTAAATATGCCGCATTTCCCGCACTTTTTTGTGATTGGCCATTTTGTAAAATTCTCGGCTGACTGCAGACCTGCTTAGTAATGGTTAAACTACCATTCGTAAGTTTATGAATATTAATAGTGGCTGCTTCTCCTGTATTGTTACGGCTTAGTGGTTCTGTACTTTGAGTATGATGCAAAGGGTCCTGGGTTTGAACCTTGTCATTCTTTTATTTTAATACTGTCTAGACAGGCTGGGGGTGTGGCTGCGTTTAAGCAACTTTGCTCTACGTTGCTCCCCAGTGACCTACGGTGCCCTGGTTGGCGCGGCGTGCACGTCCATGCAAACACATTGTGCTGGGTAAAACGTTTTTAAACTTTGGGCAACTCTATTGTGCTGGGTAAAGCACTATTGCACTATGGGCAACTCTGTTTAGCTGGGTGAAGTGCTATTAAACTATGGGCAGCTTTGTTTAGCTAGGTAAAGCGCTATTAAACTATGGGCACCTGTATTTAGCTGTGTAAAGCATTGCTTAACAGCAGACTATTATATATCTGGGTCCTTTAAAAATATATATTTTGTTCACTGATACATTGGCCATGTCACTGCTTTTAATAGAATTTTAATCATATATGACTGGTATTATTTCAAATACTGATTTAAGACATAAATAAGAAGGGGAGTGGTGGGACTCAAATCGTGAATGCCTTCTCTTTGTGCATACACTCTACCATTACGCTATTGCAATTTGGTGTGATTTGCATAAACATTCTTTCTTATGCTCTTCCATGTCAGAATTGCTAACTCTAGCTAAGCAATGGGCACACCCGCGCACACATGCGCAAATATGGGCAGCTATATGATGGATTTAAAAAAAAATGTAATTATTTACTTTATATAAGTGTGATGGGGGTTTACAGTGTCAGGGAGTGTGGTTTTGGGTGCAAGTATATTTGAGCGAACTCGCTCTTGTGTGTTGACATTATGCTTTTTAAAACATTGCAGGGGCGTGCACATTTAGACTGCTCGGCAGTCGAACACGTCCCCTGCTTTCCTACTCAGTCCGTGTAAGAGTTGCGGTTGAGTCAGTGTGCCCTCATGAATATTCATGGCATGCTGACGTCAAACCGTTCAACTGCAGCCTCCGAGTAAGACTTATTAAGTCTTACATGGAGGATTAGTGAATCCGAGGGCTAATGTCTTCAACAGAAATTTGTTTGAAAGCACCGCATATGAAAGTGACCTATACGTGGAAAAGCTAGGGTTCTTGGTTTATATTCAATCTATTCTTTCTTATTTTGCATGGCTTGTGGTCTTTGTTTTGGTTGCACTGCTATTTTGCCTGGTTTACTGTGTTTAGCTTCAGTATAGTTCTAGAAAGTTTTAAAAGTTTCGGTTACTAGAGTGCCACATTCTGTTTGTTCTGAGTTCAAGGATTCAAAAGCAATTTACCAGCCAATCAAACATTTAGAAACAAGCATTTCTATTAAATAAAAGAACGGATCATCTAAGGTCTTCATCAGAAATCTGTCTGAAAGTCTCTAATATGAAAGTGACCTCTATGTGGAAAAGGTATGAGTCTTGATTTATTTTTTCCTCTCTTCTTACTTATTTTGCATGGCTTGCAGCATTTTTTGAGTGCACTGCTATTTTGCATGGCTTGTAGTGTTTATTTTTAGGACAGTGCAATTTCTTCCTGCCTTGCAGTGTTTATTTTCAAGGTAGTTATATAAAGTTTTATAAGTATTGCTTACAAGTAAAAATGCTGACATTTGTTGTGACTCCAAGGATTCAGTAGCAAATTATTGGAGACCCAATGAAGATCTAAAGACAAGAATTTCTGTTTAATGAAAAATAAAGGAACATCTAAGGTCTTCAACAAAAATCTGACTGAAAAGGCTCTCATATAAAAGTGAACTCTACAGAGGAAAGGTAGGATTCTTGGATTTTTTCCTTCTATTCTTTCTTAATTGCATTGGCATGCAGTGTTTGAGTGCAGTGCTATTTTTCACTGCTTGCAGTGTTTATATTCAGTGTAGTTCTATGAAGTTTTAAACATTTGGGTTACAAAGGAAAAATGCTGACATTCGTTGAAACTCCAAGGATTCAAAAGCAAATTATTGCAGACCAAAGGAAAATTTAGAGAAAAGCATTTCTATTTAAAGAAAAAAGGAATATCTAAGTTCTACAAAAAATCTGACTGAAAAGCTTCCCATAAAAAAGCAACCTCTAGGAGGTAAGGTGGGAATCCTTATATTATTTTCCTTCGATTCTTTCTGATTTTGTATAGTTGAAGTTTTTATTTTGATATCAATGCAGTTTTCCATTGCTTGCAGTGTTTATTTTCAGTGTAGTTCTAGAAAGTTATAAAAGTTTTCATTATAAGACAAAAATGCAGCCATTTGATTTCAGTCCAAGGATTCAAAACCAACTTAACAGAGACCCAAACATTTAGAAACAAGAATTTCTATTTAAAAAAAAATAAAGGAACATCTAAGGCCTTCAACAGAAATCTGACTGAAAAGTGTCTCAAATAAAAGTGACCCCAAAGTCGGAAAAGTAAGATTCTTGATATATTTTCTGTTTATTGTTAGCAACATTATTTTGCCTGCTTTGGAATGTTTATTTTCAGAGTATCCTATAAATTGTAAAAAGTTTTGGTTACAATTAAAAAAATGCTGCCATGCATTGTAACTCCAATGATTCAATAGCAAATTAGTGGAAACACAAAGAAGATTAGGAGAGAAGAATTTCTATTTAAAGAAAAATAAAGAAACATCTAAGGTCTTCATCAAAAATCTGTCTGAACAGCTTGTCATATAAAAGTGAACTCGACAGAGAAAAGGTAGGATTCTTGGATTATTCTCCTTCTATTACTTCTTATTTTACATGGCTTGCAGTGTTTATTTTGAGCGTAGTGCTATTTTGCATGGCTTACAGTGTTTATGTTCAGCGTAGTTATATAAAGTTTTAAAAGTTTTCATTACAAGATGAAAACTCTGCTGTTCACTGTGAGTCCAAGGATTCAAAAGCAACTTACCAGAGCACCAAAGACTTAGACACAAGAATTTGTACTTAAAGAAAAATAAAGGAACATCTAGGGTCTTCAACAGAAATCTGACTGAAAAGCCTTTCATTTAAAAATGTGACCTATATGTGAGAATAGTTGGATTCTAGGTTTATTTTTTTTAGTTCTTTTTTATTTTACATGGCTTCCAGTGTTTATTTGAGTGTAGTGCTATTTTGCATGGCTTGCAGTGTTAATTCTCAGACTAGTTCTATTAAGTTTTAAAAGTTTTGGTTACAAGAGAAAATGCTGCCATCCATGTTATTCCAAGGATTCAGTAGCAAATTATTGGAGACCCAATGAAGATCTAGAGACAAGAATTTTTGTTTAATGAAAAATAAAGGAACATCGAAGGTCTACAATAGAAATCTAAATGAAAAGCCTGTCAACTTTATGGTGAAAAAGTAGGATTATTTGAATATTTTCCTTCTATTCTTTATTTTGCATGTCTTGCAATGTTTATTTTGTGTGCAGTGTTATTTTGCATGGCTTGCAGTTTTTTGTTCAGTGTGCTCTATAAAGTTTTAAAAACTTTTTGTTACAAGACAGAAATGCCACTGTTCACCATTTGTCCATGGATTCAAAACCAAGTTACTAGAGACACAAAGATTTAGAGACAAGAATTTCTACTTAAAGAAAAATATAGGACAACTTGGGTCTTCAACAGAAATCTGACTGAAAAGCCACTCATATAAAATTATCTCTGTTTGGAAAAGCTAGTATTTTTGGTTTATTTTCCTTCAGTTCTTTCTTTCTTATTCTACATGGCTTGCAGTGTTTAACTGGAGTGCAGTGCTATTTTGCATGGCTTGCAGTGTTTATTTTCAAACTAGTTCTATTAAGTTTTAAAAGTTTTGGTTACTAGAGAAACATGCTAACATTCATTCTGAGTCCAAGGAATCAAAAGCACTTTACCAGACACCCAAAAATTAAGAGACAATCAATTCTATTTAAAGAAAAGAAAGGAACTTCTAATGTCTTCAACAGAAATCTGTTTGAAAGCATCTCATATGAAAGTGACCTCTATGTGGAAAAGGTAGGGTTTATGGTTTACATTCAATCTATTCTTTCTTATTTTGCATGGCTTGTGGTGTTTATTTTGGTTGCACTGATATTTTGCCTGTTTTGCTGTGTTTATCTTCAGTATAGTTCTAGAAAATTTTAAAAATTTGGGTTACTAGAGTGACACACTGTTGTTTGTTCTGAGTTCAAGGATTCAAAAGCAATTTACCAGACAACCAAACATTTAGAAACAAGCATTTCTATTTAAAAAAAAGAATGGAACATCTAAGGTCTTCACCCAAAATCTGTCTGAAAGCCTCTAATATGAAAGTGACCTCTATGTGGAAAAGGTATGAGTCTTGATTTATTTTTTCCTCTCTTCTTACTTATTTTGCATGGCTTGCAGCATTTTTTGAGTGCACTGCTATTTTGCATGGCTTGTATTGTTTATTTTTAGGACAGTGCAATTTCTTCCTGCCTTGCAGTGTTTATTTTCAAGGTAGTTATATAAAGTTTTATAAGTATTGCTTACAAGAAAAAATGCTGACAACTGTTGCGACTCCAAGGATTCAGTATCAAATTTTCAGAGACCCAATGAAGATCTAGAGACAAGAATTTCTGTTTAAAGAAAAATAAAGGAACATCTAAGGTCTTTAGCAAAAATCTGACTGAAAAGGCTTTCATATAAAAATGAACTCTGCAGAGGAAAGGTAGGATTCTTGGATTTTTTTCCTTCTATTCTTTCTTAATTGCATTGGCATGCAGTGTTTATTTTGAGTGCAATGTTACTTTTCACTGCTTGCAGTGTTTATATTCAGTGCAGTTCTATGAAGTTTTAAAAATTTGGATTACAAAGGAAAAATGCTGACATTTGTTGAAACTCCAAGGATTCAAAAGCAAATTATTGCAGACCAAGGGAAAATTTAAAGAAAAGTATTTCTGTTTAAAGAAAAAAGGAACATCTAAGGTCTTCAACAGAAATCTGACTGAAAAGCCTTCCATAAAAAAGCAACCTCTATGAGGTAAAGGTAGGATCCTTATATTATTTTCCTTCGATTCTTTCTGATTTTCTATAGTTGAAGTATTTATTTTGATGACAATGCAGTTTTCCATTGCTTGCAGTGTTTATTTTCAGTGTAGTTCTAGAAAGTTATAAAAGTTTTCATTATAAGACAAAAATGCAGCCATTTGCTCTCAGTCCAAGGATTCAAAACCAACTTACCAGAGACCCAAACATTTAGAAACAAGAATTTCTATTTAAAGAAAAATAAAGGAACATCTAAGGCCTTCAACAGAAATCTGACTGAAAAGCCTCTCAAATAAAAGTGATCCCTATGTGGGAAAGGTAAGATTCTTGATATATTTTCTGTTTATTGTTAGCAGCATTATTTTGCCTGCTTTGGAATGTTTATTTTCAGAGTATCCTATAAAGTGTAAAAAGTTTTAGTTACAAGAAAAAAAATGCTGCCATGCATTGTGACTCCAATGATTCAATAGCAAATTACTGGAGACACAAAGAAGATTTAGAGAAAAGAATTTCTATTTAAAGAAAAATAAAGAAACATCTAAGGTCTTCAACAAAAATCTGTCTGAACAGCTTGTCATATAAAAGTGAACTCGACAGAGAAAAGGTAGGATTCTTTGAATATTCTCCTTCTATTACTTCTTATTTTCCATGGCTTGCTGTGTTTATTTTGAGTGTAGTGCTATTTTGCATGGCTTACCGTGTTTATGTTCAGTGTAATTATATAAAGTTTTAAAAGTTTTCATTACAAGATGAAAACTCTGCTGTTCACTGTGAGTCCAAGGATTTAAAAGCAACTTACCAGAGCACCAAAGACTTAGACACAAGAATTTGTACTTAAAGAAAAATAAAGGAACATCTAGGGTCTTCAACAGAAATCTGACTGAAAAGCCTTTCATTTAAAAAGTGACCTATATGTGAGAATGGTTGGATTCTAGGTTTATTTTTTTCAGTTCTTTCTTATTTTACATGACATGCAGTGTTTATTTGGAGTGCAGTGCTATTCTGCATGGCTTGCAGTGTTTATTTTTAAACTAGTTCTATAAAGTTTGAAAAGTTTTGGTTGCTAGAGAAACATGCTGCCATTCATTCTGAGTCCAAGGATTCAAAAGCAATTTACCAGACACACAAACATTTAGAGACAAGCATTTCTATTTAAAGAAAAAGAAAGGAACATCTAAGGTCTTCATCACAAATCTGAAAGCCTCTCATATGACAGTGATCTCTATATGGTAAAGGTAGGATTCTTGGTTTGTTTTCCTTCTCTTCTTTCTTATTTTGCATGGCTTCCAGTGTTTATTTGAGTGTAGTGCTATTTTGCATGGCTTGCAGTGTTAATTCTCAGACTAGTTCTATAAAGTTTTAAAAGTTTTGGTTACAAGAGAAAAAATGTTGCCATCCATTCGACTCCATGAATTGAATAGCAAATTACAGGAGACCCAATGAAGATTTAGAGACAAGAATTTCTATTTAATGAAAAATAAAGGAACATCTAAGCTCTTCAATAGAAATCTAAATGAAAAGCCTCTCAACTTTATGGTGAAAAAGTAGGATTATTTGAATATTTTCCTTCTATTCTTTATTTTGCACGTCTTGCAGTGTTTATTTTGTGTGCAGTGTTATTTTGCATGGCTTGCAGTGTTTTTGTTCAGTGTGCTCTATAAAGTTTTAAAAACTTTTTGTTACAAGACAAAAAATGCTAATGTTCACCATTAGTCCAAGGATTCAAAACCAAGTTACTAGAGACAAAAAGATTTAGAGGCAAGAATTTCTACTTAAAGAAAAATATAGGACAACTTTGGTCTTCCAACAGAAATCTGACTGAAAAGCCACTGATATAAAATTATCTCTCTTTGGAAAAGCTAGTATTTTTTGTTTTGGTTTATTTTCCTTCAGTTCTTTCATTCTTATTCTACATGGCTTGCCGTGTTTAACTGGAGTGCAGTGTTATCTTGCATGGCTTGCAGGGTTTATTTTCAAACTAGTTATATTAAGTTTTAAAAGTTTTGGTTACTAGAAAAAACATGCTAACATTCATTCTGAGTCTAAGGAATCAAAAGCACTTTACTAGACAGCCAAAAATTAAGAGACAAGCAATTTTATTTAAAGAAAAGAAAGGAACATCTAATGTCTTCAACAGAAATTTGTTTGAAAGCACCGCATATGAAAGTGACCTATACGTGGAAAAGCTAGGGTTCTTGGTTTATATTCAATCTATTCTTTCTTATTTTGCATGGCTTGTGGTGTTTGTTTTGGTTGCACTGCTATTTTGCCTGGTTTACTGTGTTTAGCTTCAGTATAGTTCTAGAAAGTTTTAAAAGTTTGGGTTACTAGAGTGACACACTGCTGTTTGTTCTGAGTTCAAGGATTCAAAAGCAATTTACCAGGCAACCAAACATTTAGAAACAAGCATTTCTATTAAAAAAAAGAATGGAACATCTAAGGTCTTCATCAGAAATCTGTCTGAAAGTCTCTAATATGAAAGTGACCTCTATGTTGAAAAGGTATGAGTCTTGATTTATTTTTTCATCTCTTCTTACTTATTTTGCATGGCGTGCAGCATTTTTTGAGTGCACTGCTATTTTGCATGATTTGTAGTGCATATTTTGAGGACAGTGCAATTTCTTCCTGCCTAGCAGTATTTATTTTCAAGGTAGTTATATAAAGTTTTATAAGTATTGCTTACAAGAAAAAAATGCTTACAACTGTTGTGACTCCAAGGATTCAGTAGCAAATTTTCAGAGACCCAACAAAGATCTAGAGACAAGAATTTCTGTGTAAAGAAAAATAAAGGAATGTCTAAGGTCTTTAACAAAAATCTGACTGAAAAGACTCTCATATAAAAGTGAACTCCACAGAAGAAAGGTAGGATTCTTGGATTTTTTCCTTCTATTCTTTCTTAATTGCATTGGCATGCAGTGTTTATTTTGAGTGCAATGTTACTTTTCACTGCTTGCAGTGTTTATATTCAGTGCAGTTCTATGAAGTTTTAAAAATTTGGATTACAAAGGAAAAATGCTGACATTTGTTGAATCTCCAAGGATTCAAAAGCAAATTATTGCAGACCAAGGGAACATTTAGAGAGAAGTATTTTTATTTAAAGAAAAAAGGAACATTTAAGGTCTTCAACAGAAATCTGACAGAAAAGCCTGCCATAAAAAAGCAACCTCTATGAGGTAAAGGTAGGATCCTTATATTATTTTCCTTCGATTCTTTCTGATTTTGTGTAGTTGAAGTATTTATTTTGATGACAATGCAGTTTTCCATCTTGCAGTGTTTATTTTCAGTGTAGTTCTAGAAAATTATAAAAGTTTTCATTATAAGACAAACATGCAGCCGTTTGCTCTCAGTCCAAGGATTCAAAACCAACTTACCAGAGACCCAAACATTTAGAAACAAGAATTTCTATTTAAAAAAATAAAATAAAGGAACATTTAAGGCCTTCAACAGAAATCTGACTGAAAAGTGTTTCAAATAAAAGTGACCCCAATGTGGGAAAAGTAAGATTCTTGAAATATGTTTTGTTTATTGATAGCAACATTATTTTGCTTGCTTTGGAGTGTTTGTTTTCAGAGTGTTCTATAAAGTGTAGAAAGTTTTACTTACAAGAAAAAAAAATGTTGCCATGCATTTTGACTCCAATGATTCAATAGAAAATTACTGGAGACACAAAGAAGATTTAGAGAAAATAATTTTTATTTAAAGAAAAATAAAGAAACATCTAAGATCTTCGACAATAATCTGTCTGAACAGCTTGTCATAAAAAAAGTGAACTCGACAGAGGAAAGGTAGGATTCTTTGAATATTCTCCTTCTATTACTTCTTATTTTCCATGGCTTCCTGTGTTTATTTTGAGTGTAGTGCTATTTTGCATGGCTTACCATGTGTATTATCAGTGTAATTATATAAAGTTTTAAAAGTTTTCATTACAAGATGAAAACTCTGCTGTTCACTGTGAGTCCAAGGATTTAAAAGCAACTTACCAGAGCACCAAAGACTTAGACACAAGAATTTGTACTTAAAGAAGAATAAAGTAACATCTAGAGTCTTCAACAGAAATCTGAATGAAAAGCCTTTCATTTTAAAATTGACCTATATGTGAGAATAGTTGGATTCTAGGTTTTTTTTAGTTCTTTTTTATTTTACATGACATGCAGTGTTTATTTGGAGTGCAGTGCTATTCTGCATGGCTTGCAGTGTTTATTTTTAAACTAGTTCTATAAAGTTTGAAAAGTTTTGGTAGCTAGAGAAACATGCTGCCATTCATTCTGAGTCCAAGGATTCAAAAGCAATTTACCAAACACACAAACATTTAGAGACAAGCATTTCTATTTAAAGAAAAATAAAGGAACATCTAACGTCTTCATCACAAATCTGAAAGCCTCTCATATGTCAGTGATCTCTATATGGTAAAGCTAGGATTCTTGGTTTGTCTTCCTTCTCTTCTTTCTTATTTTGCACGGCTTCCAGTGTTTATTTGAGTGAGGTGCTATTTTGCATGGCTTGCAGTGTTAATTTACAAACAAAGTGAAAAGCGCAAACCAAATGAAAAAAGCAGGATAGCCAGCAGCCGCAAATGTATTCTGCACAACAACCATGGACAGGATACTTTTAACGTAAAACCAGTTTAATTTAAAAACGTACACATTTTTGTCACTGTAAATAGCACAACTTCTTCAGAAAACAAACAAACAGTGGACACAGTGTAACCACTCAGTTTAAAAATTGTTACATAAAGTCATGTGATAAAGAACAGCATTGACTTAAAGGCAAAGTGATCCAAACAGTCTATACCGTACAAGAGAAATCACTATTATAAATTAGTTGTTCTACATTGTTATATTAATTACATCTTAACTCAACATCACCAGCTCATAACAAGTAAAGCTATAAAACATCCATTCAAAACCACTGTTTAAGTCATAAACTTGGAGTATACAGTATGTGAATGCTCAAGAATAAATACTTCCTCTAACATCCAATATGATCCTATAAAGTTTAAGATCCTACAATCAAACCAATAAGGGGGTCCTAAGATGTACCTTTATGTCACAAACCTATCGAGGGCGAGAATTCAGTAAACTGACTTCTGTCACAAATTGGGTCATGAAGTTTGTAAACAACATAAGTCATTGTTCACTTATAGTTGTAATTGCAAGTTTAACCACAAACTGGTAACAGTGATTCATCTCATGAGATTTTTCAGTTTAAGTAAACATGAGATGTTACAATTCTCATTGAGACCAGGAGGTGAAAACGCATTCAAAGCTAGTTGCCATTCAAGTTTGCGTACTTCAAGTAATATTGAATGAGGGCCACCCCTAATATCTGGTACTAGCTGATCTATAGCTTGAAATCCAAAGGAACGACCTTCATTCAATGAAATGTGCTTAGCTAGAGCATTTTCCTTTCTATTTTTATTGATTGCATACATATCTTCATAAATTCTCTCGCAAAACTTCCTGTCCATCTTTCCTATGTAAAATACCGGACAGGAATTGCAACTTGCTAAATAAATTATACCTTTTGATTCACAATTCACTTTGTGATTGATGTAAAACTTACCAGAATTATTTACCCTGAATGAGTTACCAGTTTTTATATACCTGCATATTCTACAAGCCCCACATGCATATGTACCATTTAATCTTAAATTATACTTAGTGTTCTTAGCTTCCAAAAAACTTTTTAAATTAACTCCTCTTCTGTAAACAATTTTAGGAATCTGTTCTACTCTATCCATTAGTAAGTTGTCTTTATATAAAAAAGACCAATTTTTATGAAGAATTGATCTTACTTATTCACTGTCATTGTTAAACGTAGTTATAAATTGTAGTCTAGACATTTGCTTAGTACTACTTATTAGCCTTCTGACTTGATGGTGTATGTCAGTGGCAGGAGAGTTTGTCAAGGTGTCATTCAAAAATGGAACAAGGTGGATAGTATCAGTTGTTCTAAATGTTGGAGAAGTCACATCAGACTGTTGTGTTTGAACAGCTACACTTGTCGATAATAGTGGTCGAACAACGCCACTATGATGTTTACTACTAACCTCCTCAATCAGATAGTCAATTAGAGAAGTAGGATAACCTCTGTTATAGAACATGTCTTTTAAAAACTTGCATTCAACAATGAAGTCAAGTTCGATTGAACACATTCTTGCTGCTCTAATAAGTTATCCTTTAATTATAGAACGTTTTTGTGTGTGAGGGTGTGCACTAGAATAGTGGAGAAAAGTGTTGCAGCATGATGGTTTCCTAAAAATCTTAGAAAGGTACTTCCTATTTATTATATCTTTCTTCAAGTTAACATCCAGGTAGTCAATGCTGACTGGATGAAATTTGTAAGTGAACTTGAAAAATGAGGTATTAGAGTTGAAATAGTCAACAAGATGTTGAGCATCAGATAATTCCCTTTAAAGATGACAAAAATGTCATCCAAAAATCTGGTGTAGTACACCAAAAGTTTTTTGATTTTCAAGTTTGTCAAAGATGAAAAACATTTCCCACTGTGCCATAAATAGGTTCGCTAAACTGGCCCCACAGGGAGAGCCCTTGGCTACTCCCTGTCTTTGTGGAAAAATCTTGCCATTAAACATAAAAACGTTGTTAGTGAGTATAATATCCATAAGTTCCGTCACTAAATCAATCTCCCTTTGAGGTGCCTTTTTGTTTTTGAGGAATAATGCTGTCTACTCTAAATGTGGGATAGAGGTGTATAAGTCGACAACGTCAATGGTTAAAAAGTTGTTGTCTTGGCTGACTTCTAGATCATTCAGATTCTGTAAAAAAGTCCATGAATCTTTGCAAACCTGTGGTTCAAGTTTAAGATATTTTTGTAGTATTGAATCAACTAACTTTGCATATGACTATGTCAAAGAGCCTCTATCATCTATAAGGGCCCTCATTGGTGGATTGTACCTGTCTTTATGAATTTTTGGAATTCCGAACATAATTGGTGTTTTAGGGTAGAGAGTATTAATATAATTAAATGTGTCCAAGTTAATTTTGGCGTCTATAAATAGGTCACTAAAATAGCCTCTGATCCTTGATTGTGCAATGTTCATTTCATTTACTGAGGACAAGCTGTAAGCTGTATTATTTAATACTATGTCCATTTTTTCATTGTAATTAGAAATATCAAACACAACTAGCCCACCACCTTTATCTGGTTTGACTATATGAACTGGAGCAGATCTAAGCAATTTCAATGCTTGCAATTGTTCCGTAGTGATGTTATTTTGTCTGTTAGTATAGTTGCAAGATTTTGTTGTTGGTATGTGCCTAATGTCCAGTTCGCATACATTCTCAAATAAGTTTAAAAGTGGGTGAAGGTGAGGATTAAACATGCTAGTTGGCTTTAGTGTATTGTTAGAATTCTCCATGTTGCCTAACAAGAAAGCTAAATTCAATTTCCTTACATAACACTTTAAATCCATTAGTGTTTTGGCTATGTTAATATTTTTGTTCAAAACATATGTATTACCTTTAGCTAGTACATCTATCAAAAGAGGTTTGATCGTAAATGATGAAAAGTTATAAACATCAAAGTCCCCTTTGGAATTAGTAAGGATGACAGGTTTGTTATTAGAAACTATTTCTTCCTGCGATTGTTCCACCTTTTGTTCCTCTGTTTCTGAGGGCAACGTGGACCAGGCTTGCATCCGTTGTTCAGGTCCTGTTGAAAATTTGTAGTAAGTCGGTTGTTGTTGTTGACCTTCTCATTGCGTTGGTTGTTGTTAGACCGAAGTCTTTCACTACGTCTTACTGTGCTACAGTCTTGAGGTTATTATCCATATTGTCAAAAGGTGGTGAAGTGTCTACACAGTTATTAAGTGGACCCGGGTTAGTTGTAGATACTACTGTGTTGGCGTCCTGCCAAACTTGTGCTGTCTGTGGTCTAGGGTATGCTGATCCATTACTATACGCCAAACGATCACAGTTTACTTTTTTAATTTTATTATTTTTTAGTCTATCCAGTAGTTGTTCAATACTGGTAAAAACTCTACCGTAATCGTATCTATACCTGGCAAAGTCAAGGTCTGCTTTGATGTTCTTATCCAATTCATCAACTTCTTTTGCAATGTTATCGATCTGTAATAGATAATGTTTGACCATTAGTACCATAAGTTGGAATCCTTGCTGGTCAAATAACTCTATTAGTTCTTTATGAAAAAGGGAGTCCGGTGTCAAACCAGTGGGAAATTGGTGAAATCGTAACCCCTTAGGCACCAGTTTTTCAGAAAGACATTGTCTAAAATACACAACCTCTAATTGAAGTTTTTTTAGTTTTAGAAGTTTTGTGTCGAAAAGTAATTTATAATAGTGATTTCACTTGTACTGTATGGACTGTTTGGATTGCTTTACCTTTAAGTCAATGCCGTTCTTTATCACATGACTTTATGTAACAAATTTTAAACTGAGCGGTTAGACTGTGTCCGCTATTTGTTTGTTTTCTGAAGAATTTGTGCTATTTAGAGTGATGAAAACATGTACATTTTTAAATTAAAGTGGTTTTACATTAAAAGTATCCTGTCCGTGGTTGTTCTACAGAATACATTTGCAGCTGATGGCTTTCCTGCTTTTTTGTTTGGTTTGCAGTGTTAATTCTCAGACTAGTTCTATAAAGTTTTAAAAGTTTTGGTTACAAGAGAAAAAATGTCACCATCCATTTGACTCCATGAATTGAATAGCAAATTACAGGAGACCCAATGAAGATTTAGAGACAAGAATTTCTATTTAAAAAAAAAAAAAAAAAAAAAAAAAAACTAAAGTATCATCTAAGGTCTTCAACAGAAATCTAAATGAAAAGCCTCTCAACTCTATGGTGGAAAGGTAGGATTCTTGGAATATTTTCCTTCTATTCTTTATATTGCATGGCTTGCAGTGTTTATTTTGTGTGCAGTGTTATTTTGCATGGCTTGCAGTGTTTATGTTCAGTGTAGCTCTATAAAGTTTTAAAAACTTTTTGTTACAAGTCAAAAATGCTGCTGTTCACCATTAGTCCAATGATTCAAAACCAAGTTACCAGATACCAGAGACACAAAGATTTAGAGACACGAATTTCTATATAACAAAAATATAGGACAACTTGGGTCTTCAACAGAAATCTGACTGAAAAGCCACTCATAAAAAATGATCTCTGTTTGGAAATGCTAGTATTTTTAGTTTATTTTCTTTCAATTCTTTCTTGTTCTACATGGCTTGCAGTGTTTAATTGGAGTGTAGTGCTATTTTGCATGGCTTGCAGTGTTTATTTTCAAACTTATTCTATAAAGTTTTAAAAGTTTTGGTTACTAGAGAAACATGCTAACATTTATTCTGAGTCCAAGGAATCAACAGTACTTTACCAGACACCCAAACATTTACAGACAAGCAATTCTATTTAAAGAAAAGAAAGGAACATCTAATGTCTTCAACAGAAATCTGTTTGAAAGCATCTCATACGAAAGTGACCTCTATGTGGAAAAGGTAGGGTTTTTTGGTTTACATTTAATCTATTCTTTCTTATTTTGCATGGCTTGTGGTGTTTATTTTGGTTGCACTGCTATTTTGCCTGGTTTGCTGGGTTTATTTTCAGTATAGTTCTAGAAAATTTTAAAAGTTTGGGTTACTAGAGTGACACGCTGTTGTTTGTTCTGAGTTCAAGGATTCAAAAGCAATTTACCAGACAATCAAACATTTAGAAACAAGCATTTATATATAAAAAAGGAATGGAACATCTAAGGTCTTCACCAGAAATCTGTCTAAAAGTCTCTAATATGAAAGTGACCTCTATGTGGAAAAGGTATGTGTCTTGATTTATTTTTTCCTCTCTTCTTACTTATTTTGCATGGCTTGCAGCATTTTTTGAGTGCACTGTTATTTTGCATGGCTTGTAGTGTTTATTTTGAGGACAGTGCAATTTCTTCCTGCCTTGCAGTGTTTATTTTCAAGCTAGTTATATAAAGTTTTAAAAGTATTGCTTACAAGAAAAAATGCTGACATTTGTTGCAACTCCAAGGATTCAGTAGCAAATTATTGGAGACCCAACAAAGATCTAGAGACAAGATTTCTATTTAAAGAAAAATAAAGGAACATCTAACATCTTCAATAAAAATCTAAGGCTCTCATATAAAAGTGAACTCTACAGAGAAAAGGTAGGATTCTTGGATTTTTTTCCTTCTAATCTTTTTTAATCGCATTGGCATGCAGTGTTTATTTTGAGTGCAGTGCTATTTTTTCACTGCTTGCAGTGTTTATATTCAGTGTAGTTGTATGAAGTTTTAAACATTTGGGTTACAAAAGAAAAATGCTAACATTCATTGATACATCCAAGAATTCAAAAGCAAATTATTGGAGACCGAAAGAAGATTTAGAGAAAAGCATTTCTATTTAAAGAAAAAAAGAACATCTAAGGTCTTCAACAGAAATCTGACTGAAAAGCCTCCCATAAAAAAGCAACCTCTATGAGGTAAAGGTGGGATTCTTATTTTATTTTCATTCTATTATTTCTGATTTTGTATAGTTGAAGTGTTTATTTTGATGTCAATGCAGTTTTCCATTGCTTGCAGTGTTTATTTTCAGTGTAGTTCTAGAAAGTTATAAAAGTTTTCATTACAAGACAAAAATGCAGCCATTTGCTCTCAGTCCAAGGATTCAAAATTAACTTACCAGAGACCCAAACATTTAGAAACAAGAATTTCTATTTAAAGAAAATAAAGGATCATCTAAGGCCTTCAACAGAAATCTGACTGAAAAAGCTCTCATATAAAAGTGACCTCTATGTGGTAAAGGTACGATTCTTGGTACATTTTACTTCTTTTGTTAGTAGTGTTATTTTACCTAGTTTGAAATATTTATTTTCAGAGTAGTTATATGAAGTTTTAAAAATATTGGTTACAAGAAAAAAAAAATGCTACCATGCATTTTTACTCCAAGGATTAAATAGCAAATTACTGGAGACACAAAGAAGATTTAGGGAGAAGAATTTCTATTTAAGAAAAATAAAGAAACATCTAAGGTCGTCAACAAAAATCTGTCTGAATATCCTGTCATATAAAAGTGAACTCGACAGAGGAAAGATCACTTCTTAATTTCCATGGATGCAGTTTTTATTTTGAGTGCAGTGCTATTTTTCACTGCTTGCAGTCTTTATGTTCAGTGTAGTTCTGTGAAGTTTTAAACGTTTGGGTTACAAATGAAAAATGCTGACATTCATTGACTTTCCAAAGATTTAATGGAGACCCAACCATTTTTATTGATGGGGAAAAAAGGAACATCTAAGGTCTTCAACATAAATCTGACTGAAAAGCCTCTCATTTAAAAAAAGTGACCTACATGTGAGAATGGTTGTATTCTTTGTTTATTTTTCTTCAATTCTTTCTTATTTGACATGGCTTGCAGTGTTTATCTGGAGTGCATGTTATTTTGTATGGCTTGCAGTATTTATTTTTAAGCTAGTTTTTTAAAAGTTTCAGGAACTAGAGAAACATGCTGCTGTTCATTCTGAGAGCAAAGATTCAAAAGCAATTCTCCAGACACAAACATTTAGAGACAAGCATTTCTATTTAAAGAAAAAGAAAGGAACATCTAAGGTCTTCATCACAAATCTGAAAGCCTCTCATATGAAAGCGATCTCTATTCAGAAAAGGTAGGATTCTTGGTTTGTTTTCCTTCTCTTCTTTCTTATTTTGCATGGCTTCCAGTGTTTATTTGAATGTAGTGTTATTCTGCATGGCTTGCAGTTTTAATTCTCAGAATAGTTCTATAAAGTTTTAAAAGTTTTGGTTACAAGAGAAAAAATGTTGCCATCCATTCGACACCAATAATTGAATAGCAAATTACAGGAGACCCAAAGAAGATTTAGAGACAAGAATTTCTATTTAAAGAAAAACTAAAAGCTCATCTAAGGGCTTCAACATAAATCTAAATGAAAAGCCTCTCAACTCTATGGTGGAAAGGTAGGATTCTTGGATTATTTTCCTTCTATTCTTTATTTTGCATGGCTTGCAGTTTTTATTTTGTGTGCAGTGTTATTTTGCATGGCTTGCAGTGTTTACGTTCAGTGTAGTTCTATAAAGATTTTAAACTTTTTGTTACACGATAAAGATGCTGCTGTTCACCATGAGTCCAAGGATTCTAAAATGACTTACCAGAGACACAAAGACTTAGAGACATGAATTTCTACTTAAAGAAAAATTAAGGAACATCTACGGTCTTTGACAGAAATCTGAGTGAAGAGACACTCATATAAAAATTATCTCTATTTGGACAAATAGTATTGTTGGTTTATTTTCCTTCAGTTCTTTCTTTCTTATTCTACATGGCTTGCAGTGTTTAACTGGAGTGCAGTGCTATTTCGCATGGCTTGCAGTGTTTATTTTCAAGCTAGTTCTATTCAGTTTTAAAAGTTTTGGATACTAGAGAAACATGCTAACATTCATTCTGAGTCCAAGGAATCAAAAGCACTTTATCCGACACCCAAACATTTAGAGACAAGCAATTCTATTTAAAGAAAAGAAAGCAACATATAATGTCTTCAACAGAAATCTGTTTAAAAGTATCTCATATGAAAGTGACCTCTATGTGGAAAAGGTAGGGTTCTTGGTTTATGTTCAATCTATTCTTTCTAACTTTGCATGGCTTGTGGTGTTTATTTTGGTTGCACTGCTATTTTGCTTGGTTTGCAGTGTTTATGTTCAGTATAGTCCTAGAAAGTTTTGAAAGTTTGTGTTACTAGAGAGATACACTGATGTTTGTTCTGACTTCAAGGATTCAAAAGCAATTTACAAACAACCAAACATTTAGAAACAAGCATTTCTATTTAAAGAAAAAGAAAGGCAAATTTAAGGTCTTTACCAGAAATCTGTCTGAAAGTCTCTAATATGAAAGTGACCTCTGTGTGGAAAAGGTATGAGTCTTGATTATTTTGCATGGCTTGCAGTATTTTTTGAGTGCACTGCTATTTTGCATGGCTGGCAGTGTTTATTTTCAGGACAGTGCAATTTCTTCCTGCCTTGCAGTGTTTATTTTCACTGTAGTTCTAGAAAGTTATAAAAGTGTTTGTTACAAGATGGAAACACAGCCATTTGCTGTCAGTGCAATTTTTCAAAACCAACTTACCAGAGATCCAAACATTTAGAAACAAGATTTTCTACTTAAATAAAAATAAAGGAACATTAAATGTGTTCAACAGAAATCTGACTGAAAAGCCTCTAATATAAAAGTGACTTCTGTTTGGGGAAAGGTATGATTCTTGGTATATTTTCCTTCTATTGTTAGCAGTATTATTTTGTCTGTTTTGGAGTGTTTATTTTCAGAGTAGTTCTATAATGTTTTAAAAGTTTTGGTTACAAGAATAAAATGCTGTCATGTGTTGTGACTCCAATAATTCAATAGCAAATTACTGGAGACACAAAGAAGATTTAGAGAAAATAATTTATATTTATAGAAAAATAAAGAAACATCTAAGGCCGTCATTACAAATCTGTCTGAATAGCCTCTTATATAAAAGTGAACTCAATAGAGTAAAGGTAGGATTCTTGAATTATTCTCCTACTATTCTTTCTTATTTTCATGGCTTCACAGTGTTTATTTTGGGTGCAGTGCTATTTTGCATGGAGTGCAGTGTTTATGCTCAGTGTATATCTACAAAAGTCTTAAAAGTTTTCATTGAGGGACAAAAACTCTGCCATTTGTTATGAGTCCAGGGATTCAAAAGAAACTTACCAGGGAACCAAAGACTTTGAGATAAGAATTTATACTTAAAGAAAAATAAAGGAACATCTAGGGTCTTCAACAGAAATCTGACTGAAAAGCCATACATATAAAAGTGACCTCTGTGGGTAAGGTAGGATTCTTGATTTATTTTCTTTCAATTCTTTCTTATTTTGCATGGCTTACAGTGTCTATTTTGAGTGCAGTGCTATTTTGCATGGCTTGCAGTGTTTATGTTAAAGTGTAGTTGTATTCATTTTTAAAAGTTTTCATTAGAAGAGAAAAATGCTGCTGTTCACTGTTATCACACAGATTCAAACCAACTTACTAGAGACCCAGAGATTTAGAGGCAAGCATTTCTATTTAAAGAAAAATGAATATCCGAGATCTTTAGGGTTGCCACCTTTTCAAATGCCCAAAGTGGGACATTTTTTGTAGAAATGTGAGATTTTGCAAGACAGACCTTACCTACGGCCAGTGCAAAGGACAGAACTTCACTTTTTTGGCAAAATAAAAGCTTATCTTATAGCATTTGAGTTGCTTATTCTATTTCCTACAATATTTATGTGTTTCAGATACAAAATAACTGTTTTATACAACTATTAAAGAAAAATTACGAAATATATTTTGTTTTAAAATCTCAGGACATTTGCCATTTTTTACTTTTTTTCTCAGGACACAAATGCCCAAAGTGGGACTGTCCCTCGCAAAAAAGGACAAGTGGTAACCCTAAAGATCTTAAACAGAAATCTGACTGAAAGGTCTCTCATATAAAAGTGACCTCTATGTGTGAAAGGTATAATTCTTATATTATTTTCTATCTATTGTTTTATTTTGTTTGGTTGAAGTGTTTATTTTGATTGCAGTGCTGTTTTCCATGACTTGCAGTTATGTTCAGTGTAGTTCTATACATTTTATTTATTCATGTATTTATTTTACATTTGTTTACCAGGAAAGTTCGAATGGGCAGCACCCATTTTCAGCAGAGGCCCGAGGAGAAAAGCTCCACATAGTAACAATATATAGAAGCTCAACATAGCAACATTACACACTGCCATTCATTCTGAGTCCAAGGATTCAAAAGCACTTTACCAGACACATAAACATTTAAAAACAAGCATTTCTATTTAAAGAAGAAGAAAGGAATATCTAAGGTCTTTCGCAGATATCTGACTGAAAAGCCATTCATATGAAAGCAACCTCTATGTGGGAGAGGTAGAATTCTTCATTTATGTTCAATCGATTCTTTCTTATTTTGCATGACTTGCAGTGTTTATTTTCAGTGTAGTTCTATGAAGTTTTAAAAGTTTTGGTCACAAGAGAAAAATGCAGTGATTCATCGCAACTCCAAGGATTCAGAAACAAATTACTAGAGATCCAAAGAATATTTAGAGATAACAATTTTTATTTAAAGAAAAGTAATGGAACATTTAATGTCTTCAAGAAAAATCTGATTGAAAAGCATCAGATATAAAAGCGAACTCTATGGAGGAAAGATGGAATTCTTGGATTATTTCCCTTCTATTCTTTCTTATTTTGTGTGACTTGTAGTGTTTATTTTGACTGCAGTGCTATCTTATATGGCTTTCAGTGTTTATATTCATTGTCATTCTATAAAGTTTTAAAAGTTTTTGTTACAAAACAAAATCACTATCATTCACTGTGAATCCAAGTATTCAAAAGCAACTTACCAGAGACTGAAATGTTTAGAGACAAGAATTTCTACTTAAAGAAAAATAAAAGAACATCTAGTGTCTTCAATTTAACTGAAAAGCCTCTTATATAAATGCAGCCACTATATGGTAAAGGTAGGATTCTTGATTTATTTTCCTTCTGTTCCTTATTTTTTATGGATTACAGTGTGTATTTGGAGTGCAGTGCAAATCTATAAGCTTCTGTAGGGATGGATGCTATAATTATTCTGCTGCTGTATTTGGGGTAGGCAGCTCTCACTACAGCTATAGTAATTAAAAAGCCAAGTCTGTAAACCTTTTCAGGGCTGGATGCTGTAATGATTCTGATGCAGTGCTAGGGGTACGGGGATGCAGTCCATAACTATCTGGAAAATACAAGTGGCTGATGGTGGACAATTGTTGGGTCTAACCCGCCAAACAAATTATAAGGTTGTATGTGTTATCAGAGGATGATATAGAGTTCAGTATTGCTTATTAAAAAGAAGGAAAGCATTTCAAAGTTTTCAACAAAAATCTACATGAACATCCTTTCCTATAAAACTGAATGTGTGTGGGAAAGGTAAGTTTATTGATTAATGGTTCTTGTATAGTTTCTTATATCATTTTGTATGATTTGCAGTATTAATTTTGAATGTAGTGGCTTTAATGTATTAACATTTCTGGTTAAAAACAGTAATGTTGCCCATCCTAGTAAGTCCAGGGATTTAGAATCAATGTACCTGGGACCTGAGCAGGTATAGAGACCAGTTAAAGAGAAAGAAAGCATTCCAAGGTTTAACTACTACAGGAGTTTTGGGGCCTAGCTTCCCATTTTCCTCTGGATTTAATATTCTGCAGTGCTCCCTTCACCACAGTCACTGTACTTTGAAGATACTATTACATTTACACACACTCTCACACACACACACACACACACACACACACACACACACACACACACACACACACACATATTGCTTTCATGAGATGATTGGTAATATTTTTCAATACTATACCTTTTTGCCTGTGTCAATAGTAGATCACTGCCAGTAGTCTAGATTGCCTACCTGGAGAACTTCAATTACTGTTCCACTCTTGGAAAATCAGTTGACTTCCCTAGCAGGTCTGTGACCACCTCACCAGCTGTATGCTCCTTAAAATGTGTCCCACAAAACACAAAACACTTTACCTGCTATTATTCACACTATACTCCATGAATCACCTTAGAAACAACATTGTGTGTACAGAAGTCAACCAGTCATCCTAGTGACAGATTTTCTCCAAATATGAACTATCAATAATCTCAACATAAAAAAGCAAAACACTTCTCCTGCTATTATTTGTACTATGCTCTGTGAATCACATATAAAATATGTGTGACAGATTTTCTCCAAATATAAACTATCAGGGTATATAAAATTAGCAGCATAGTTTTAATTGTTAATTGGGCAATCCAGTTTATTCAGCTCATCAGGTGTCACATAAACTGTTCTACAGCAGATTGGAATCAGGCTTGTCAATGCCCCATTTTTTATAATATGTAGAAGCCCTTACAGGACATTGAGTCAAAAATAGTAAAATCTGTGGCTATCTTGTTTAAAATCCTGGATATTCCTATCCATCTCTCCTCTGTCCCATTTTTTTTAACTCTGTCCCATTTTAGGGCTCTAGGAAAACCAATCTCATTCTGGCACAACAGCTCTCTTTTACAAGTTGTTTGAGCACCTTACCCACACTTCTGTTATGTCTTTCTCCACACTATATAATGTACTTCCCCTAGCAGCATAACCTAGACAAAAGATAGTGGTTTTCTTGACTTACCAGGTCATTTCCCTGTCAGATATAAATTCACAGATTGTTTCTGAACTCACACAACACCTTACTTGAGTGGGCCCTGTTCTATTCACCCTCATTATGCTTGGGCTGACTTTACTCCCCTACTCTACCCGATCCCCATTTCCCACAAACCTCCACTTATATTACATTTAAACTTACTAAACTCCACACCAGTGACATACACTCCAGTTCGCACTCCAACTTCCTGTTCACAACCAAATATTTCTTCTTCCCCTTCTACTTCATGCTCATCTTTTTTCCACCCGCCCCATAAGCTTAACCAGCCTGGTCTGCAAAGCTATGGAAAGAATCATTATGGAACTCATAAACAGAGACATAGGGGACTTACAGACACTTGACCCCACCCAGTTTGGCTTTGTAAAGGGCAGGTCCTGCCTTTTGAACCTGGTTGACTTTTTTGAAACAGTCACTAGAGCCATTGATGAGGACAAAGCAGTCCATACAGCCTACCTGGACTTGGCTAAGGCCTTCGACACAATACCCCACTCAGGCATCATAGATAAGCTCAACAGCTTAAACGTAAACCCTTATGTCACTAGATGGGTTGCAAACTGGCTAAAGGACAGAACCCATAAAGTTAAAATCGCTGGAGCAATGTCAAACTCAAAGCCAGTCACAAGTGGTGTCCCACAGGGATCTGTCCTGGGACCCCTCTTGTTCGGCATTTATTTCTCAGATGTTAAAGCAAACATGGGAGGGCTGTGGCTGACAAAGTTCGCAGATGACTGCAAACTAGGTGCCATAGTCGATACACCAGCGGACACATACATCCTACAAAAAAGCCTCACAGAAACGGGCAACTGGTGCTGGAGTCACGGCCTTAAACTAAATGCCAAAAAATGTATAGTTATCCCCTTTGGGAAAAACAAAGTACCCACAAATGATCACATAGACAGCAACCCACTGAGTATGGAAAAAGTAATCAGAGACCTAGGGACCCAAGTCGACAGAGACCTCTCATTTGACACCCACATTGCCAAAGCGGTTAGAAAAAACATTCTACCTTGCACACCTCATCATGAAGGGATTCACATCCAGATCCAAGGATGTCATTGTACCCCTATACTTCTCCCTCATCAGACCCATGATTGAGTACAATGCCCCATTTGGTATGTACCTCACCCGGCATTTGCAACAGCTGGAGAGACCACAAAAGTACCTCACCAAGAGGATCAAGGGTCTCCAACATATGTCTTATTCTGACAGACTAAAGAAACTTCAGCTCTATTCAGTAGCATACCGCCTGCTCAGAGGTGATCTCTGCCTGACGTACAAGGCCATGTCCAATCAGGATCTGATGGACATGCTCCACCTCAAAAAATCCATATCCATCAGGACCACGAGAGCTAAAGACTTAAACCTCGGCACAAGTATGAATAGGACATGCTAGAGGGATAGATTCATAACCCAGAGGCTTCCCATGCTTTGGAACAAGATCCCAGTTCGTATTAGGCAGAGCCCCTCACTGACTCTCTTCAAGAGAAATCTTGATGAGTGGATGGGAGATCGTAAGTTTACCCCAGTGGTCACATCTGTGTCACTGCTAGACAGGGGCACAGTAAACTAATTCTATTATATAAGGGGACCTTCATTGTGTCACTACTAGACAGAGGCACAGTATTCTAAATTTATTCTGTACATTTTTTGTACCATTTCATGGGGTGGCAAAAGCCACATCACTATGGCTAGGCTTACAAATGCCCCAGGGCAGATAGCCTAGTACTATACTATGAAACTATGAAACTATATATATATATCGCATCTTTGCCCACTTCTTACACATTAGTACCTACCTTACTCACACATCACCACACATCATTAACACCTTACCCCAAACTCCACTAGCACAAGACTGACAATTTACTCAAATACACCTCTCCATTTTATTACATATGTAGGATATCTTTCGTTTTCTTGCTTCATCCACAAGAGCTTATAAAGTTTTCTCCACCTTCCTCTGACACATATTCTTCTGTCCTTAATATACTCATAAATCACCTGTACACCACAGAGTACCCTAATTCCCTCCCATTTCTTTAAACTACCCCCCACCACAGCACATACAGGAACAAAGCTCCCCCTATTCTCACACAACCCTTGCTCCATACCCTCACCCATCAGAAAACCTCTTGCATTCCAAACAAAAGTACATATTGTCACCTCTCACAAAACCTTTCACATTTCCTCCATTCTCCTCATGTCTTATACATCCAATCACGTATCACTTTTGCCCACTCTGCTCATTCTTCAACTCTTAATAGTGCTTTCTTCAACCCTACTCACAAACCTACATCGTTCCATACACACTTTCTCTCTCACGATCTCCCACTCCCAAACCACTGCATCTCAAATCAAAACACAGCTTTTTCATGAGATCACCCCGACCTATACTTTAAGGCATACTTTGATCTCTATAAATAGATCTATCTAAACACCAATGCCTTGCTAAGAAAACTTGACTTAAAACTTAAACTCAAATGCAAATACAAATGTCTCCCTCACAGCAAACACTTTATATGAAAAAATGAAACTAATTGAAGATATTTACCCAAACCCAAGTCCTAGTACAAGAAATACACACACACACACACACACACACACACACACACACACACACACACACACACACACACACACACACACACACACACACACACACAGCATTCACCTGTCCTGCAGCAATTACATACATCTACAATCTCTACCCAAAAGACACAAGCGGACTTATTGCTCCTCAGTATGAACCTAAGAAAGATACACCCCAAGACACCATGTATACATTGAGACATTGCCATGTACTCCCCATATATATTAGTGTCTATTGAAAACCAGATATAAAAGACAAATACTTTCTACCACCGGGCTACAGCCTAAGAATGAACAGAAGAATCAAAAAAGCTGACAGGGTAACCTTTTTTATAGAAATATCCTTGAAATGACTCCCCATCCCAACTCCATTCCACAATTTAACACAAACAAACTGTCCATCTGTAAGCTGAAGCTTAACAGTAAAAACAATGTTTGTGTACCAGCCCTATACATACCCCTAGTAACAATATTAACACTGCCAAATAAATCATATGCTGGATATCCACCGACATAAACCATGAAAAAAATCAAACTGGGAGACCTCAACACTGGACTGCAACTAATACACTCAGACACTCCCACCTATACAATAAATGTATATAATTTAATTTTATTCATTGGCGCCCTATCTAGGACTAACAAAAATACCAGTAGAGAATCTACACAGGATTAGATTCTCCCCAATCACCAAAAAAATAATAATAACCAGTAGTTGCCTACTGGAGACCATCAATGAACATTTTCCTACCTTTGCTGTAAGGCAGGTAAATAATATTCTCAGGCAATCACAATATAAGGAGACATGTAACATCAGCAAATTCCAAGTACAAACTTGTATCTCCACCTTAAGCTGTGTAAGTGGGATATTTTTAAAAATGCCCTTACGGGAAACAGTCTTAGAATTTAACAACATATTTCTAAATATACTAAATAAACAGGCTCCCACTGAACAAAATGGATAAAATCTAAGCCAGCATCTGGGTTAACAAATGAAACCAAATAACTTATTCACATCAAGGCAAAGCTAGGAAACAGTGGTCACAAAACAAATCTCAAAGCAATTGGCAAAACTTCACACATTTCAAGAAACCATATCAAATCCCATATTAAGACAGAAAAACCTGTAGGTAAAACACCAACACATCATGCAGGTCTTCTGGGCATCAGTAAAAACTCTTCTCCACCATGGTCAAACAACCACACCAGCACCATTAACTATATCACCAACAACATTGTCACCCAGTTCAACAACCACTTTACCCAAACAATTTCACCTCTTGTCAAAGATAATATCTCTTCCACTTCCCCATCACCTACTTAGCTAAATGACCTTACAAACCTGTCCCAACTTCAACAATCAAAACACATCTTCAGAATGTAAAACCTACAAGTCTAGCTGCAGGTAACTTCCCAGGTGAAAGTATCAAAATGGCAGCAGACCCAGTGGTCTGCGCAGTATCCATACTTATAAACACAAAAGGAGCACTAGGACAGCCATTTCCACTGATACAAAGTTTAATGTAACACAACCACGTTGCCAGCACCAACACCAACACCACATAAATGCTGAAACACAGTAATTTTTGTCAGTAGTATCACAGACCTCATCAGACAACAGATACAGCAACATGACTCAATATATACCATTCCAACAAACCTTAATTAACTAAATTACCTAATTGTGCCCAATAAAAAATATTAAAAGTATTGTTGAAAACTGTATAAAAACCTGTATAACTGTTTGCTAAATGCTATTAAATATTTTGAATGCTATATGCATTAAAACTTAAGTATATACATACATAAATATGTAGAGAATTTTAAAAAGTGTTAAAAAATGCACTTGTTAAATGTATGAAGAATGTTTGGGTATATATAAAATATAAAAATGTAGGTAAATAGCCCCATCTGGTGTTAAAAAGATAAAAAGACAAGAACATGTATTAAACAGTTACCACCAAAGCCATACTAAACTATGTAAACATAAGGATGATAAAATAATATGTTTAAAACATGGACTTACATTTATAAAAATATATTTATTCATAACTTAGCAGTTCTTAATTTTAAAACTGGGGCAAGGGAGACCATGTCGTTTAAACATGGCTACCTGTTAGCCTCTAAGATTAATTGCCAGTAAACCTCTCTGTATTCAAATTGGGTCTCCCATGGACTACCTCTAATATCCTTGGGGAATTCCTCTAACATGAAAAATGTAAAATTAGCATATGGGTATGTTAATGTGTGCTTGTAAAGTGCATTTCTAAGCTTCTCTTTTCTTATATCATATGTATGCTCATAAATCATTTTAATGAGATTTCTCTCATTTTTGCCCACATAGAACACTTTGTACTTTCCACACGTTGCTATACACACTATTCCCCTGGTGTCACAATTGTAAAATTATTTTTCTACTGTATTTTTATCCCTGCTGTTGATATACAATTCAGATTTGTTGGTAATAAAAGGGCATTGTTGGCAAAAACCACATTTGAATGTCCCAAACCTGCCTACCACTAATCCGATTGTTTTCCATTATTTCTTTAATACTACATCCTTTCCCAAATACATATTTAAAGGTTTGTCAACAATGAATCGAAGATCAGAAAACTAGCAAATCTGTTCCATTCTTTCGTAAAAAAGTCTCCATACTTATTAACAATTTTACTGTAGGTACCCATGTGCCAACCCACTGGAAAAAATCTTATATCGTCCCTGAAAAAAGGTAGAAATTTAACAGAACTCCCTTAATTACTGGCCTTCTGCAATACTGTCTCCTGCATCAAAAATCCTTGGGAAATATATTCCACACAGTTCAGCAAGTAAATCACTGCTAGTAACCTCTCTCCACAGATCCAATACAACTTTTGTCCAAGACATAGCAAGCTGCCCTTCTACCTTTCACCAGCACCATAAAAAGGTGCCAAAGTTATGTACAGATGTCACAGTGAGCACTTGTACTGCTCATTTATTCATTAAACCATAATATAGCTGTAAATGTGTATTCATTAGTAGACCTAAAATGATAACAATTATTCAGACTTGTAAGAGTCACATGGCAAAATGCTTATTAGAATCAGAGACACAACATAGAAGTAATCACACTAGTGTTCCCCTGTAATCCACGCAATGCTTTTAGACATGTGCACACACACACACACACACACACACACACACACACACACACACACACACACACACACACACGTACACCATACCTCTCAACCTCCAAGGGTCCAAAAATAGGGACAGATTTTAACTATTGCTGCATAAACTTAAAAAACTTCTAGAAAAACAGTTTGTGCTACCATGCATTTTCTGTGGGAAATTAAGTCTGAAACTCAAATGTATGTCATTTTTTAGGGATTTCAAACATCAGTGATTTGCCAGAAGACCATAAATTTTATGAAGAACAGGCCAAAAATAAGAGGCAAAAATCTGGACATTCTGCGAAAATCTGTACAGTTGAGTGGTATGATGCACACACACAAACACACAGTCATTCTTTTCAAATCCCATGGAATACGTTGAAGGCAAAGACTAATTATACTGCAGTGCATTCATTTTATTTGAGGGGGGGAGTAGAATTTTTTTTAATAAAAAAGACGAGCTTTTCATCAATATAACAAAAAATTCAAACAGGCAGAGGACGAGAACTGCATAAAAACAAACACATTTATTGGAAACCAAACTCAGTGCTTTGACATAGTACTACTATGTGTCATTAGACATAACCACCTCAAACACTAAAGTCTCATGGAGATTACAGTCTTGACTAGTAAATGCTATACATTTCCATGACAATGTGTGTGTATGGTGTAAATAAGGAATATCAAGTTATATAAAAAGTTATGTAAAATGAATCTATGCTATTATAAGCTAACATACAGGACATGCTACAGAGCCAGAAAAGACTATATCAGACGATGAATTAATCAGACTCACGTTATGTGTATTAAACACTCAGTTTTCATGATACAATGCTAAATTAACAGGGGCTCTACCAATGTCTACTACCATACAAAAACTGCTAGCGATGGTAGAGTTAAATACACCAAACCATAAATAAGTGAGACTCAACCCGCAAAAATATATATGTATATCGCTGCTCTTATAATGAATCAACAACTCAATAATTACTAGATATCTAACAAACTAAGGGAAACATTAACAAATAAAGACACTATATCTACAAACACAGATATAAAAGACAATTGCAAAAAACATAAAAGATATCTTAACTATAGGACAATACTAAAATGTCAAACACATATTATATGTTCTGTGACACAAAGGATCAAAAAATAGTAACATAAAACCAAGTAAAATATATCCGTAAAGAATACACATAGAATACATATTAAATTCATATAAAACAAAAATCTAAACATAAATCAAATAATAAATATGTAAAGAAAAATTGGAAACTTCAACAATAAGATGTCAGCTTTCTGTCTCTCAGAAAAGACTTAAGGGAAAGAGCTTCATTCAGACTCGGCATCTTATCAACATGTAGTAGCACTATCCATTTTTGCTTGACCTTTTCCAGCACATTTCTAGTGTCACCTAACCTCACTGTAGGGGAGATAACTTGAAGAATAAGGAATGAAAAACTATATACATAACCCTCATCTATAATGTGCTTAGCTATAGCACTCCGGGTGCCTCCAATATTGCTATAATAAATGTGTTCCCTAAGTTTGTCTTTGAGAGCCCTGGTAGTCATACCTATATAGAATTTATTGCACTGATTGCTTTGTGCTAGGTAGACAGCATTAGTTTTGTAGAACAGTCCGCATAATGTCAAAACATATACTTTCTACCCATCGTAAGATGTACAAAGCTGTTCTTGTTGGCAACATACTTACACAAGTTAATATCTACAACTGAAAGTCCCTTCTCTGTCAGATATTCTCTGATTATATAAGGGACCTGTTCTATGACATAACTGTCTTTTCAAGGACTTCAAATTCTTGCAGGTAATCTTTAGATGAGGCCCTACCACTTTTCCTAATGGTATCATCCTCTACCAATATGTCCCAGTTTCTACGTATAACTTCCATTATATTTTTATTATCAGAAGTAAAAGGAAGACATAATCTACAATCTCTGTTATATGATGTACTCTGCCTACCAAAAAACATCCTGTTCCCTTTAGAGAAATATGGTTTACCTCTCTCTTTTCACTCCAAGTGCATGACTTGGAACTGTAAATCACACTCAAGCTTAGTATATCCTCTACTCATAAACTCTTCCTTCAATAAATTCACCTGCTCAGTTAAAACAACATAATTACTAGTAAGTATCGACAGATGTATAGCCCTTCAAAACATTTTTTAAAAACATAATTCAGATGCATACTGGATATCATTAAAAAGCTGTACTTTTTACAACTTTTTCTAAAAATCTGAGTATCTAAAGTAGTGCCATTTCTTGTTAGTTTCATGTCAAGAAATCAATGACATCTCTTGATATATGAGGTAAATTTCAAAAACAAATTACTACCATTCAAATATTCAAAAAAACTTTCAGCTCTTCCATGGATCCTCACCATATACAAAATATATCATCCACAAACCTTCTATAAGTATAGTAGATGTCCCTTATATATATTGTTGGCCATTAATACTGTATTTTTCCAATGTGCCATAACAATATTGGCATATGAGATGGCACAGCCAAACAATTGATTCATCAATATGTATAGAATTATTGCTTTTCTATCTTTTCTAAGGCTGTTTAATGTTTCCATAATGGTGTTTTGTTTTGTGTATGTATTGAGTGAATAACTGACTTATTTATTTATCTGCTTTTTGTTAATGGCAGTTTTATTTTCTTGGTGGTGTATTTGTAAGGTTGTCCCCTTTCCTTTTACATTAGAACAAATGTTATTTTTAAAATTAAAACAACAACAAGAAGTCATTCATCAATACCTGTCTAGTAGCAAGTGACTGATTTTTATCATTTTTAAAGCTTGCTCAATCCTTTGGATTCAGAAAGAATATCATGGAAAATGAGATTCAGAGACACATTCACATAATTGAGGAAATACCTCATTATCAAGTAATCTGCACTTCCCTAAATCACATGGCATTACCACTAACTGCAAATAACATCTTCCTGTGATAATTACCTCTGGTGGCCCAAGCACCACATTGGCACAGGCACTCAGTCCATTCTCTCTTGCACACGTGCGCACACACACACACACACACACACACACACACACACACACACACACACACACACACACACACACACATATATATATATCATACCTGTCCCTGATGTACCCATTGTTTTGACCTGGCCCTCATCATTCACAGATGATTTCCATCCGTCAGTAGTACCAGACATTAGGGTTTCATTCTTCTTATTGTTCAGAAAGTGATTCATAATGTGATGCCTGTTGTTCTAACATTTTAAGTGATTTATTGCTCAGAAAGTGATTCGTAATGCGATGCCTGTTGTTCTAGCATTTTAAGTGACTTGAATGCATTTATAAGAAGCTCTCTCTGAGGTGTCATGTACACAGTGTTGCACCTGGCTTATGAGGTCTTCAGCATGGTTATTTACCAGTATGGAGACCCATCCCCAAATGGACACACACCTGTCCTTTACAGTTGTCTCTGATTTTGCTCCTGCTCTAGTCCTGGAAATTTGAAGACTATTACAAGTCAGTCACTAATGCCAGACATTAAGTCATTACAAATAAAAAAAAATGCCAGATGTTAAGAGTTTCTTACTTATTATCAGTCAAAATCGTACAAAGATACAATACTCTCCTCCTTTAGTGTAGATGAGATCTGAAACTGGAAACAAGTTATTTTTTGTGCCAGCAAGGGTGCTGGGTCTGAAACCCAGTTTTAATGTTTAAGTATTTTAAGCAGCTTTAGATAATATATAAACTGTATCCTTGATGTCTAGTGGTACTACAGGGGCTAATGTTCTCCTACAAAGCTGGTGTGCTGAGGGTACAAGGCTCAATGCTTTTTACCCAGATATTCTACTAGGTCTTTAAGTGACTTAATATAGTATTTAGATAGCAAGCCTGGTATTTAGTGTTAGTGCAGGGCACCACTGAGGTGTTTTGTGTACAGATAGTTTGAATCATCTATTTCAAGTGACTTAGGATATTTATTTATTATTTTTTTTTTTTTTGTGACTTAGGATATTTTAAATCCCTAGTGTCAAGCATCTGCCCCATACATCCTTCATGGTGCAATACTATCATTCCCAATAGCTTTTTATGTGAGTTTAGGCTACTATGTACAGTATCCTTGGTGTTTAGTGCCCCACCACAACCCACACACCCTTCTTGTTGCAGAACCTGTTATTTTCTTGAAATTTGAAGTGGCTTTGGTATATTATATAACTTTCCCTGGTGTATTGTGTTTCTCAAACACTGCATGCTTTGCTTTCTAGTCTTAGGAAGTTTAGAGGTATGATAGACCCCCCCCCCTAAAATGCACATATAAACAAACATTCACACACAAATGGACACATACACACACTTATGTGAGACCAATCAATCCTCTGCATAAACGCAAACATACAGGCACACAAAGACACACACCAGCACTTGTCTACTAAATTCCATGGCACTTACTTGTAATGTGATCTCACCATTGAAATTAAACAGTGAATATGAACTTTTAGGCAAGTTAATTAACTCATTCGGCAGAAATGACTTATGTAAGGTTGCCACCCATCCTGTTATCAGTGAGACACTCATGGGTTGAGCTACTTTATCCCATTGCCCACTGGGCAAAGCAGTGGGACTTGAACAATCCCACTTATCCATCGCACCTAATCACTGTGGAAAAGCCGCAATTACTTCTGGCTTTTCCACAGCAATTCAGTTATATCACTGACCTAGACCTGCAGGCAGAGCTATTCTCTGTTAGGTTCAGGTGTTGTAAATTGTGCAACAATTGGCTGCAATTCATGAGGGAGGCATGGACTGAAGCAGGGAGAGCCCTACAAAGATCAAGGATGTAGAGCAGTTTTGTTATTAGCCGCTTACAAAATGAAGACTGAGATTTATCTTTTTTTCCTCCTAACAACCCAGCCAGAGAGTCAGCCAGCCAGCCAGAGAGAGAACCACAGAGCCAGCCAGCCAACCACTGCAGCAGCCAAACAGCCAGCTAGTCACTCCAGCAACAAGCCAGCCAATCAGCTAGCCACTCTATCAGCCAGCCAGCAAGATTGCCTGCTGGAGTGGCTGTCTTGCTGGCTGGCTGCTAGAGTGGCTAGCTGTCTGTTTGCTGGTGTATAATAACTATCTCTTCTCACTGCTCTTGTGTTATTATCTCTGAACTGCTTGTGACACTGAATTAAACCTAAACTTTTTTGAATATGGTTTTGAATATGACTGTTCTGGATTTCATGTATATGGAACATTTTTCAAATTTTCAAACAATTAAGTTGGAATTAAGTGTCATTCAGCATATTTCTTGGGAACTGAGTGAAAGAAAAGCAAAACAAAAAAAGACAGCAGGTTAAGAGAGTAAAGAATGGCAGTGAATTAGGAAGGATTAAAAGAATAAAACAGAATATATGTCATAGGTAAATGGCTAAAACAGTAAAGACCCAAAGGTTAAGTGCCTCAATTGTTCACTGAGAAAGAGCAAAAAATGTTTCAGGGAATTTTATACTTTATGTCAGCCCTAAATTGTTATGATCATTTACTGCAAAAAGGGTTGCTTATGCTCCTACAGATTTTATATGTGCTGAGTATGGCATATATCTCACACACTAAGGAAGTAATTGAGGATTTTCTACAAACAGTGCAAGGATATTAATGCCATTAATAATATCAAATGCAGTTCCTCATCAGATTACTTTACATTGTTTTTATTTGCCAGTTTTACATCTAAAATGTACTATGTCATTATGAAGGATGGGTTTGGTATAATGGTTAAGGTCTTCACTTTATAGATGAAGGGTTCAGGGTTTGATTCTGACTTTGGGGTATTGACTAGGCTTAAAATGGCCCTTCAAAGAGGTTAGTCTAGTATTCACCTATGAACCTATGCAATTAAAGTGGCTTTGTCTGGAAGTTAAAAATAAAAAGTACAGTTGTGTAAGTCCTACTTACCTGTACCAGCAGATATTCAGAGAACACACTGCCTTACTGGCATATGGGCAGTATTGCCCTACTACCCTCACTCTGGCAATCAATCAAAGCTCAGAGCTCCTTCCACTGCCTGTATGTGGGTATGATGGACTAATCACCTGACAGGACAGGGACTGCCTTTCAGGCGCACAGAAAGGACCTTTTCAGTTTTCTAAGGCTCCGCAGGAAGAGAAAATGAAAACACAAGCTTTGTGAACATCTTCTGCTCCAACCCAAAACACACACACACACACACACACACACACACACACACACACACACACACACACACACAAAACAGCAGCAATAAATGCCAGTAAGCATAACATAATGACAATTCCAACACCAAAGAATATATATACTGTTACAGGTGAGTAGGATCTACACAGCAGTATTATGTTCACCAAACACACTTGGCAGATTCCCAAACGTAATCAATCCGGCAGGAAGAAGAATAAGGGTCCAGGAGCCCTTGGAGAAAAGTCCTAGGGATGCCTGATCTAGAGCTAGAAAAAGCATCTAGCTGGTACTGTTTCATAAAGGTATCTACAGTGGGCCAAGTTGCTGCCTGAATTATAATTCTAGAATCCACTCCTTCCTACTGTGCCACTGAATAAGAAAAAGCCCTGGTGGAATGCACCTCTACCTTGCCTGGCTTCACCATGCCATGACTAACACTATTTTTCCTTCATCATATTTACTTTTGTGTCCCCAGACCAGTCTCAAGATAACATAGATGGAACTTTTCTGTTCAAATCACACTTAACTCAATACTTCCAGGAAAGCAGAGTTCCCATATACTGTGTACGAGTATACACATCTTTACAGGAGACTTCTCTGTAGTCCAGAAGTGAATATACTCCATCATTGTTTTCAAAGTCTAATTTCTGATTTCCTGGTAGAGTTATACATGTAAAACTAAGGCAGCCAGGTGACATCTACATGCGAACATTGCAGATGACATACATTTTTTGTATAATTACCATCAATCCAACATTACATAAATTGCTGAATTCCTGATTCCCTTAAACCTCACTCCTCCTCCAAAACATTATTCTGCATGTATTGTTCCCACAATTTCCATTGTTTTATGTAATTTTCTCCAACCCTTTTCTAAAGATCTCACTTTAAGTTCTATTATTTTTCTTACAATATTCACTACTTCAGATACAGTTGGTTTAGACTGCTTTCCATTTTCTAGCACTTTTTTTGCTTTGTGTTTGTTTTTTGGCAGCCACCAAAATTGAACTTAACAAGGCCTTAGTATGTTTAGACAATTTGTATCCTATGTCTCAGCTCAAAAAATTCCCTTAGTTACACCCAGTCTGCCAACTCATTACACCCCCAAAATATATAGTTCCAGTTACCTCTTTCTTCCCCATCACACCTCTCAATATTTTCCATCTACCTGAGAAAAATTGTTTGGAGTCTGCTTAAGGTATAAAAATACCTGTGCAAACACTTTCACACAAAGATCCTAAATCTTCTAGACTTTATTGCATATTTGGGAACCATACATATGTCCTCCCGTTCTTTCCTTGTGAATTGCTTTTCCAGTCTCTTCTCTCAATCTTTTCTAACCTCCTCTGATTCATTCCTATAGTTATTGTGCAATATTTTATATGCCTTACTAGTTACTCCTTTTTTAACAGCAGGTTCTGTTCTACATTCATCCAGAAACTCTACATGAGAAAGCCTTAAACGTAGGATTCTCCTATCCCTTTCTTTTGCCTATACTCTCATATCAATCCTTAATAGGGAAGGCAGGCTGTAGTCTGTAGTCCAAATGTCTTTTTATTTTTTTTCCCATTCTATTACCTTTCCTTCTCTAATCATTTGCTCCCAATACAGTGTTAGTAGCATACCAGATAATACATTAACCTTTAGTACAAAAGGCAGTGGGTTCTATTCTGATACAAGGTAGACTGATTATTGACACTACAATGCAGCATAAGGGGAGTGCTGTACTCCTAATTGTGCTGTCTTTCAGATGAGACATTAAACCAAGGCCACATCTGCTTGAGTTGATGGTAGTTCCAGTAGATGTAAAAGATCCTGCAGCACCTATTGAAAAGATTAGGGGTCCTTTATTTATATACAAAATATTTATATTTGTACAAATATATACAAATACAAATCTGTTTACACATATTCACAATTTCCTTTACAATCATGCTACATTTTCATCCCTATTATACCCCATTCTGTTTTCCATAACCACCATTAAATTTTACTTAATATTTTTGCTAAATTCTATTTACCATTAAACATAATTTCATTTATTCTTTCATTCCACATAACCCATAAACATAAAATAATTGTATCTACTCTTTTAAGATGCTCTTTATCCCCGGGATTCATGAACCTTGTGCCAGGCGCCCACATAGCGTCGGCGTTATAAAGCCAAATATGGCCACTGAGCGATTCAGGTATGAACCAATCCCACGTGCACTACCAGCGTGTGCCGGACCTGCGCCGCCCCCGGCGTAGGTATGCTAAACACACTGTGTGCGGTATTGCACCATGCAAATGAAGGCAAATATCGATCCACAAAGTGGCGCAGGCGTAGCGTAAGGGCACGGAAATGTAAACCAAGAAAAATGGTTTACATTTACCCAAACATGACCAAGGAGTAATGGAAGGCTGTCAACGTCAGGTATCATACAGGTGCAATATGCCAATGGCGAAAGGCACCGAGAATGTCCAAAGAAAACATGCACAAAATGTAAATAATGACATAAATGTTATGTATGCAGAAACCACAGCAGAACCCCCGGATATGTGCACAGAAGGTGCAAAACAATGAAATAATATGACAAATGTCCTAAAAGAGCAGTATAATACACATCAGCTGCACAGCCACCACACACCATAGTATGTATGGAAAGCCTCAACCCCAGCGCAAGGGTTGTCAAGGAGTGGCGGCAGTGTTCGGCGCCGTAACCATGTATTAGCAGTCAATGCCATGCAAATGAGGCAGATAATAGTGAATCGCAAAACCGGCGCCGGTGTGAGGATGGAGCAAACGGCACAGCGGTAGTATACCGAGGAGTGGCCTACACGGAATACATGTCAATCGCAGAGGGGTGTGCCACTGTAGGAGGAAGCACATTGGAGGCCAGCAAACATGGGCTGTACAATGCACATCACAGCAGCAGGACCGGCGTGTGAGGAAATAGATGCGCTGAGAGTACATAATGCGCGCACAGATGCATGTGCACGAGGATGACTACATTCCCCAACCCAGTCATGTGACGGTCTCCCCGTCAACAACCACGGATATAGGAAGGTAATGCGGAGAATATGAGGAAATGCGGAAGCAGTGTAATTGGAGCCGTAATGAGCAATCAACACCAATCAATCCAGGAAGGGCAAACGGCGGCAGCTGACAACTCTGCATGCAGACTCCCGCAAAACGGGAAAGGGGAGGCATAGGAATGCAAAGATAGTAGGGGATGTAGTAGAAATGCAAAGAGCAAAGAACCGAAATAGCACAGCCAAGTACAGAGGTAGCATAACGGCGGCAGACAAAATGCATCATATGCCATGTGCCTGCAGGATGCACTGCAGGCAATAGTAGGTGCAACGCAGAAACAGTAATGTAAGATGCAAAGCTAAGCCAATGCAGGCAACTGTAATGTAACACTAAAGGCAATACCGTTGCAGTTGCAATGGTAAAACACTGAAGATAATCCACAGATACGGCTGCACAGACACACCCAATGACATCACCGGGTATACAGCACAACAGTATAAAGTGTGAATGCACACAACACACAGCGTGATTTCCCAAACGCCGCACCGTAGGGTGTAAACACACGGGGAACTTTTAATATGTATATGTTGGGTGCCGCCGTGGCCGTGATGCATAGGTATGTGTCAGAGACAGATGGAGTTGCGGAGGAGGGTGCCGACAACTACCATAGGCCTCATAGGAGAAGGAGAGTGTTCAGACCAAGGGTGACCTACCAGGGGCTGCAAGACCTGGAGATAGTAGAGCGCTACAGGGTGGACAGGGACACGTTACAGCAAATAGTGGAGCTGTGCCGGCCACGCCTGAGAACAAGAGACAGCAGAGGGGAGCCCATCCCAGTGGACACAAAGGTATGTGTGAGCTTGTGAATACTGGCTACAGGTACCTTTCAAAGGCCAACCGGGGATATAATGGGCATCTCACAGGCATCAGCATCCAGGGTACTACACCAGTTCCTGGATGCCATGTTTCTTAATGCCCATGAGTATATAAACTTCCCCAGATCTCAGGAGGAGTTGGCTAGCAATATGCGCCACTTCCACCGTGTGGCACAATACCCGGAGGTACTGGGTGCGATAGACTGTACGCACATAGAAATCAAGTCACCGCCCGGGGAGCAGGGTAGACGCTACATAAACCGCAAGGGATACCCCTCCATCAATTGCCAGGTCATGTGCAATGCGCAGGGCATTATTATGGATGTGTGTGCTGGCAGCCCTGGAAGCTACCACGACTCCCATATCTGGCATGCCTCACAGCTGTATCAGGTATTTGCCAGGGGGGACATCACACAAGGTCACCTTGTGGGGGATGCTGGCTATGCACTGGAGCCGTGGATGATGCCACCCATCAGAAATGCACACACACACATGCAAGAACGCCATAATGAGGCACACGCACAAACCAGAATAATCATAGAGCGTGTGTTTGGGATGTTGAAATCACGGTTCCGGTGCTTGGATACATCCGTGGAGCCTTGCAGTACTCTCCAGGCACATGTGCCCACATATTCATAGTATGTTGTATGCTACACAATATGATTCTGCGGAAACAGCTGCTGCAGGGACATAATGGTGTAGGGCCACCAAGCCCGCCACAACTGCCAAGGCAAGCACAGGCACAGGGCGTTCAGCGCCACGAACACACTGTGCCAGCCCCAGTAGGTAGACGGAGGCATACCCAATATGCCTATGCCTTGGCAAAGAGGGAACGTATAGCACATACTCTGACAGCGTAGGCCCCATGGACTGACACCTCCCTACCTACACACACAGTGAAATGGACGCCACACAAACATGTCTGCCCGTAATGTGTACCGTATGGGTGGACGTATGTGTGACTCCAACATAGGCACCACCCAAACACTGCACACCCAATAGCCAGCGGAGCATGGAATGCTAACACCTCAACCGCACGCCAGTCCTACAGCAGATGGCGTAGCCGTATGCTGCCACTTTCGGCGCAAGTTGACCACATATGTACTTATGTGCATACACAGATACGGAGATAGATATCATCACACGAGATATATATGTACACATACACAGATATAAGGTACAACAGGTAAATATGGAATCCCAGGGATGCAAGTTTACAGAGAAGTAAGAGGCGAAATCTCCACATAGTAAACATAGTGAATGACAACCCGATCATCCGGGAGGGTGGGCAGAGCAGGGAACGCCAGCCATGGAAATGTCAACCTGCATCAATGCATATCCGCGGGTCGGGATGATCGCCAGGCCACGGTACAGTAATGGGATATGTGCGTGTCATATTCATAGGATATGGATGCGGAGGTACACACCGCCGCTGGCGATGCGGTCAACGTAGGTACTGTGTGAAACCGTCGGTGCGAAAGCGGCAATCATACCTCTCAAGTGTACGTTATTATGAGGAACGTACCTCATTTGGGGTCTAAAACAGTTCATGTTCCTCGAAGTTCCTCAAAGTTCCATATTGAAATAGTCTGTCACACATTCATTGTTAGGAATTTATTGAAATGAAATCCTGGTAAATAGAAATAATCATATTAATTCATTAAAGGTTCTTCTGTATAAGTAAATCAGCATATTTTAACCATCCTATGACCTTCTTAGCTGAAGTTGTTAGTAAGCCATTAGTATGTGTTCCACATTTTGCCCATTTGTCCCATATTATGAAGGTGTGTGTTCCTCATTTTGGAAATGGAAGGTTGAGAGCTATGGCGACAATATGTGTATGTGTGAGGTGAGGTTGTCGTGTGTTCCGCTGTGTGTGTGTAATGTGTGTGCCACTGTAAAATGTGTATGTAGGTGACATGTCACAGGCAGAGAGGAATAACATGCGTAGGCATACAGTACAGGAAACATAGGCGTATGTACAGCAGTACCCACAAAGTAGTAGTGACAGCTCCTTAGTGGCTAGGCGCGTGGTGACGTAAAATGATGCAAAGCGGAAATGTCCCAGAATGTACCACAGGACCATAGCCAACAGGAGATTCAAAGGGCGCATGTACAAACCATGACCGTATGTATGGCGGCCATATGGTAGACTCAACACGATACGTCGGCAACGTTACACAGCATCAGGCATGTACGGCAAAAATACGCATGTGCTATCCGGCACCGATCGTGGCCACCTACCGTCCGTAAATACCGCTGTGTGTTCCACGACTGTTAAGTAAGCAAGCGCCACAGGAATAGGAGGCAACCGGTAGCATACAGGCCGTCCCAAGTACAGGACCACAATCAACGTAACTATCAGTGACAAAATGCCAGTGGATAGTAGGCACGCATTTAACAACCGCAGATATATAACCGATGTGAAGGAGGAATACGTGCAGGAAGCACACATGCAGGCGATACCGACACCACACGACATCAACAAAACAAACAGTCCCAGAACAACAGACAGGTAACCTGCAGCTCCCAAGCAGGGATGGAGCACACACACAAGCATATCGTGTATGTATAAATGCAAGACCCACGCCCCGCCCCCCCCACCCACATCCGCAGATATACCCCATCGCACATATCAAAGGGATACCAGCGAAACCGTAGCAAATCATACAGGCAGTCAATGACAGCGGCATACCCGCAACAAGCCGCGTGGGAAACACTAGCAGCAGCTGATGCATCCCTGCATCCGTCGTGTACAGGAATATAACAGCTATGTTACACATCTGAATGCACAACGCCATCGACAGACGCCGCCTGGAAACGGACACCCACATGTCGAACAAAATACCATACCCAACACACACAATCCACGGCTAACACCACAGCGAAATGTACCTGACACCACACATAGTGGATGCAGTCACACAAACATGATACAATACATACCATCCCCACTAAGGTATTGCAAATAACCAACGCCCACACGAGGAATGAACCATGGCCTAGTTCCAACACGTAACGTATGAATGGAGGAGGATCACCGGTGATATGCGCATAAGTACACACCGAGGAACAGCTATTGGCGTGATGAACCCACATGCCTCAGGTAATGACGAATATAAGGAAGACTCCCTGGATATTCAAACCGTATGTTCATACCAAACAAATAGTGAAGACAAAACAAGGAGTATCAAGCAAGTAGTGATGAATACAGAACCAAAGGCCAGAAAGGTATGTCGAACCCACGAGATGTACTGGTGTGTAATGCATGATACGTATGATGAATCTGCACTGTATGTGAATGGTGTGTGTAAGTGAAGATACCTGTCCATCAGGCAGAGAGTGGTGAAAGGTGGTTATGTAATGCTAAGCTGAGCATACCAGCGACTGTGGACAACGGGGGGTGGGG
>NC_056741.1:119810530-119834961 GCF_019279795.1 Protopterus annectens | reverse complement strand
TATTTGAATGACAGGCTAGAGATTGCCTTCCCTATCAAGGCTTGATATCAGAGTACAGGCAAAGGGAAAGAAATAGGGGGATCCTAAGTGCAAGACTAGTACTGGTAGAGTTTTTGGTAGAATCTAGAATAGAAACTGCTGTTAATAAAGGGATAACTAGTAGAGCATATAAAATATTGCATGATAACTATACAAATCAATCAAAGGAGGTTAGAAATGATTGGGAAGAGAGACTAAATTAGCAATTCCCAAAGGAACAATGGGAGATATATCTACATCTTCCAAATATGCAGCAAAGTCTATCAGATTCAGGATCTTTGCTTAAAAGTATTTTCCCATGAATTTTTGTATCCCGCACAGACTCCAGAGAATTTTTCATCAGGTAGAGTGGAAATGTTGGAGGTGTGATGGGGAAGAAAGAGATAATTGGGAACATATTTTTTGGGTGTGTAATGACTTGGCAGATTTTTTTAAAAAAGTCTCTGCAGACTACTGTATTAGAAATACTGGATGAGTACATTGTTGAGGAAATCATTTTTTGAGTAATGATACAGAATTGGTTGGGTCCATGCTAGGGCTAGACACTAGGCGATGTAAACCTTGGCACGCGATGATTGTCACTGCGGAAGCAACACCCTAACCCTATGTGCAAAATGAGAAAAGGGGTTGTCGATGGATGGATGGATGGATGGATGGATGGATGGATGGATGGATGGATGGATGGATGGATGGATGCATGGATGGATGCAGTATCAGAATTCCCTATACCTAGTAAGGCCTTGCTGAGTCTTATTGTGGTAGCTGCCAAAAACAATTACTAGAAAATGGAAGTCTAAGCCTAAACAAACTGTGCTAGTAGTGACTATAGTAACAATGATAAAACAACTGGAAATGGGGTCTTTAGAAAAGGGTAGCAGCAAATTAAATAAAGAAAATGGAAAATGTGGGAATAAGGAATGAGGTTTAAAAGAAGGAAGAATTTGCATGAGATATATAATGTTTGACTGGCAATGACTGCAATGACTGCATAGTTTATAAGTGATTTATAATATGTGCAACTAAAAAAAATGTCAGTATAGCTTATTTTGATTTGTACAGATGTGATTGTTTATGTCATAAGTGATAATTTAATAAAGATGGTTCTTGTTTAATAAAATGGAAATTTTGGGAAAAAATCATGCAGAAAATGACTTGTAGGAGGAATGAAGTTTATGAAAAGGCAGTCACTGAGTAATTTATATATATATTTGCTTAGATTTTATGATCCTCCAAATAAAGGAAGTCAATCTGGTGGTCCCCAGCCATCACTAAACTCTACAACTGGAGGAAGAAAGTGTTGCAGAAAAAAATAAAGTCACAAGAATGGAAAACCTCCCTTATCAGTCTCAACAAAAGGCTGAAATCCCTTATCAGATCCTCTAAAGCCAGAAATGAAGGCAAAAAAAAAATCAAATCCTTCTATAGCTGTATCAAAAACCTCCAAAGCAATACCGAGATTTGCTCTGAGTTATTGCAGAATGGCACCTCCTATACTGAGCCAACAGATATAGCCAAAATACTGGCAGACAGATTCAGTGCTAACTTTACCCCCCCAAGGGCCCTATCACAATACCAGAATAAACCCAGGTACCCACCATTTCTGCAGCACAGGTCAAAGCTGCATTGTCCAAAGCCCAGCATACAGCATCCTTGGAACCTGATAATATCCCTGGCTACATCCTACATGAGCTACAAAATGAACTGGCACAACATCTGTGTGCTCTGTTCAATCACAGCCTTACCTCAGGCTACGTCCCTAACAAATGGTGCACTGCTGCAGGCATCCCACTCCATAAAGGGGTAGCAACTATAGCCCCTTGTAACTATCGCCCCATTAGCCTGACAAGTCTTGTATGCAAAGCTATGTAGCGCATCATCATGGACCTGCTTAACAAAGATATAGGCAATTGCCAAACTCTTGACCCCACACAGTTTGGCTTTGTCAAGGGGAGATCCTGCCTGCTGAACCTGGTTGAATTCTATGAGGCAGTTAACAAGGTGGCTGTGGCTGAGGGTAAGGCAGTGCATACAGCCTATCTCGACCTGGCCAAGGCCTTTGATACCATTCTTCACTCAGGTATCATTGAAAAACTCAGCAAACTAGACATCACCCCTTTCATCACTAGGTGGGTTGCAAATTGGCTCACAGACAGGACCCACAGAGTGAAAGTTGTGGATTCCAAGTCAGACTGTTGACTAGTCACAAGTGCAGTCCCACAAGGCTCGGTCCTGGGCCTTCTCCTGTTTGGCATCTACTTCTCAGAAGTCCAGACTAACACAGAAGGATTTTGGCTGACCAAGTTCACTGATGACTGCAAGTTAAGAGTCAGAATCAACTCCCCAAGTGATGCAGACATCCTACAAAAGGGCCTCTCTTAGACTAATGACTGGTGTCAGAACCATGGCTTAAAGCTTAATGCCAAAAAATGCATTATCATTCCCTTTAGAAAAAACTCAGTTCCCATGAATTACCACATTGATGGGAGCCCACTGAACACTGAAGGGGCCATAAGAGATCTGGGCACCCAGGTTGACAGCCACCACACCTTCAACCACCATATTTCCACTCTGGTCAGAAAGTCCTTCTACATGACACATCTTATAACCAAAGGTTTCCCATCCAGGAAGAGAGGTTATCATCTCTCATTAGACCAATCATCGAATATAATGGCCCATTTGGCATGTAGCTGACCAGATGCCTACAACAGCTGGAAAGGGCACAGAAGTACCTCACAAAAAATCCTAAGCCTTAAACACATATCCTACATGGACAGACTCAAGAAACTTCAGCTGTTCTCAGACTCTTATCAACTATGTAGAGGTGATCTCTGCTTGACTTACAAAGCCATTTCAGACCAGCCCTACTTGAAATGCTACACCTAGAGAAATCTCAGTCCCACACGCTCTGGAGATCACAACCTCATTACTACAATTAACAGAACATGCTGGAGGGACAGGTTCATTTCTCAAAGGCTGCTCATACTCTGGAATAAGCTTCCCATTCATGTCAAGCAGAGCACCTCACTGGCCCTTTTCAAGAAAAATATTGACGAGTGGATGGGCAACAGAAAATTCACCTCAGGGATCACTCCAGTTGCCCTACTGGATAGGAGCACTGTGAACTAACATCAGGTGGCAAGGTGCCTGGGCAATTTTTTTGGGCTAGGTTTGTAAAGTCTCCAGGGCCATTAGCCTAGTACATACCTATAAACATATGAAGCTATGAATGCAAACCTGTTAATGTGGATTGATTGTTTTTTATGTAAATGTAAGTTTGTCTGCATCACAAGTGATAATTCAATAAAGATGTTTTAAAAAAAAGTATAGCTAAACAATCCATTTATGCTGTACTGGCAAGGTCAGAAGAAAGCCACAACATGGCATGTCTAAAGCTTTAACATAAGTGGTTTTATTTATCTATGTATTTATTTATTTATATTTGTTTTCTGTGGCAGTGCACTGAACAACATTGATCAATCTATGGCATCTATGGCTTAGTCTGGGTGAAATACAAAACATTTCACAAAAAAAGAATACAGAAATGTAAGCAGTAATACAGTAGCTCAGAGTAGTTACCTAGAAAGCTGTTTCTGTACATTCTAGTAAACAAGCAGAGTGTGTCTTTTATTTATGTCCCTTAGGCCTTCATGACAAGAGGTTAAAGGTTTTACACAGTAAAGTCTCCAGCTCAGCTAGGGCTTGTAGTTTTTAATGAATGTGTTTTTTTGGAGTGAAATTTTTGCCCTTTGATTTGGATGTTATTTGAGATATTTTTCAGGCACCCTAATATTTATGGACATCAGGTTTGGTTTTAAGCTCTGCATTTCTAAAATATATAAACAGTCCACTTCTATTGAACTGACAAGGTTAGAAAAATATTGAAACATGATATGACTCCGGGCCTCCAGCTAGAGGAGTTTGGTTTTATTGGATTGAAAATACCCGTAAAGACTTAAAAAAAAGTTGTGGGTATTTTGAAGCCATGTAGCTAAGACATTGTTATGTCTTAATGGAGTTATTTTCATATATCTCATGGGCCTTCACTACAGAAACTTTAAGGAATTACCCAGTGAAGATTCCAGGTTAGTTGGGTCATTCATGAGTTTTTAACTGAATTAGTATTTAGGAGCAAAAGGTATCTCTGCATTAAGTGGCTGAACTAATCCAAGGATGCTTTTTAGCCATGATTATATTTGTGAAGGGTTACAGGAAGTATTTGCAGAACTGTAAGTTAGATGTTGTAAGGAGAGCTGAGAACATGTTCTAATTACATTTATTAAGGTTCTTAAGGAAAGCTGTTCTACATTAAAGTAAGTGTTGATCTTCCCATGTTGTTAGCACTCATCCCTGACCCCTACATAGGCTGTAGAGAAAAATAACGGGTGCTGCAGTAGAGAGCTGCTTGTCTTTTCCTTTGTATAAGATGATACACTGAGGTCCTTTCTGACCAAGATGATAGCAACTTGAAAGGAACACACCCTCCTATCCTACACACCAGAGTGCCGGAAAGGAAAACAACTTCTGTCGTGCTCATCTCCCATATGTCACACCAGTTTGCCAAAAGGGGACACACCCTTTGTGGTGCGCTCCTCCCATTTAACTCACCAGTGTGTCTGATGGAAGCACAGCCTCTGTGGTGCTCTTCTGCCATACAATACACCAGTGTGTCTAAAGTGACCACACCTTCTGTGGTGTTGTCCTCCCATCCAATGCATCACTATGCTTGAAGGGAACACATAGTCTGTGGTGCTGTTCTGTAGTCAGTCACACATGTGTGCCTGAAGGGAACACTCCTGTGATGTGAGCCCTGCTCCTTTGTTTCTGTCTTGCTATATCTCTATCTCTTTATAGAGCAGCAAACTGATCTGATGTAATTGGGATAAAATAGAGCATTCTTGGTACAAGGAGGAACTCAAGAGTTGGATCTAGGTAAAAGTGACCAAGTCAGATTCAAGGATTGGATCTGTAACCCATAAGTAAAGAAGGATGAAAATGGACAATGCAGATGCCTAGTTATAATGACTACATAACTTATAATTTCATTTTGAACTTTCATAAAAAGTCAGTACAGGCAGTAGGAGATATAGTTAGTTGTCTTTAAAATACTTCATAGAAAATATGAAAGGCTCACACAAAAATAGTAATGTGAAATAATCAGTAGGGAAATATATTTGATGTTAAAATTAGTATTAAGTCCCATGTGGTTTCCAAGGGGAAAGCCTTAAAACACTATTTTACAATATAAGATATGGCATGGTCAGTCCTTATTGAAACTGGTATAAATTTATGAGAAACCTGAAACCTCTTTTTTTATTGCAATAAAAGGAAATGCCAGTAGAAGGGTAAACAAATGAAGATATAAAATCACCAGTAAAGATTTTTTTGCTTCCCAAAAAAATGGTCATGTCACTTAACGCTTTCATCCATAAGCATTTTACTTATCTTCTTCTGTTTTCTTTTAGTCCTTCATAACTTTTCTATTTCCCTATTTCCTCTCTTAACTCGCTTGCCTCTTTATTTTGTCATGTTTTATCTCTAATTCCCGGGAAATATACTGAAAGACATTTATTTCCCACATCATTTACTGGTATGTGTGAAATGTTTTTTTTTTTTTCTCTTCTATATGAAATCAATAACCTCAGGCTATGTACCTAACAAATGGTGCATTGCTATAGTCACCCCACACCATAAAGGGGTAGCAACTATAGCCCCTTATAGCTATCGCCCCATTAGCCTGACAAATCTTGTATGCAAAGCTATGTAGCGCATCATCATGGACCTGCTTAACAAAGATATAGGCAGTCTCCAAACTCTTGACCCAATGAAGTTTGTCTTTGTCAAGGGGAGATCCTGCCTGATGAATCTGGTTGACTTCTTCGAGGCAGTCACCAAGGCGGCTGTGGATGAGGGTAAGGCAGTGCATACAGCCTACCTCAACCTGGCCAAGGCCTTTGATACCATTCTTACCTAGAAAGCTATTTCTGTATTTTCTAGTGAATAAGCAGAGTGTATATTTTGTTTATGTCCCTTAGGCCTCCATGACAGGAGGTTAAAGGTTTTGCACAGTAAAGATTCCACCTTGGCTAGGACTTGTAGTTTTTAATGAATGTTTTTTTTTTTTTAATTGAAATTTTTGCCCTTTTATTTGGATGTTTTTTGAGATATTTTTCAGCCACCCTAATATTTATGGACATCAAGCTTGGTTTTAAGCTCTGCATTTCTAAATTATATAAACAATCCACCTCTATTGAACTGACGAGGTTAAAAAAATATTGAAACATGGTATGACTCCAGCTAGTGGAATTTGGTTTTATTGGATTGAAAGTACCCGTAAACACTTAAAAAAAAGGTTGTCGGTATTTTGAAGCCATGTAGCTAAGACACTTATGTCTTAATGGAGTTATTTTCATATGTCTCATGGGCCTTCACTACAGAAAGTTTAACGTATTACCCAATGAAGATTCCAGGTTAGTTGTGTCATTCTTGAGTTTTTACTGAATTAGTATTTAGGAGCAAAAGGTATCTCTGCATTAAGTGGATGAACTAATCCAGGGATGCTTTTCAGCCATGATTATATCTATGAAGGGTTACAGGAAACAATTGCAGAACTATAAATTCGATGTTGTAAGGAGAGCTGAGAAAGTGTTCTAATTACATGTTTAATAAGGTTGTTAAGTAAAGCTGTTCTTCATTAAAGTAAGTGTTGATCTTTAAATGTCGTTAGCACTCATTTTTGCCCCCTACACAGGCTCCAGAGAAACATATGGTGTGCTGCAGTAGAGAGCTTTTTTTCTTTTCCTTTGTATAAGGTGATACACTGAGGTCCTTTCTGACCAAGATGGTAGCAGCTTGAAAGGAAGACGCCCTCCTATCCTACACACTAGAGTGCCAGAAGGGAAAACAACCTCTGTTGTGCTCATCTCTCATATGACACACCAGTTTGCTGGAAGGGGACACACCCTGTGTGGTGCGCTCCCCCCATTTAACACACCAGTGTGCCTGAAGGAAGCACAGCCTCTGTGGTGGTCTTCTGCCATACAATACACCAGTGTGCCTAAAGTGACCACACCTTCTGTGGTGTTATCCTCCCATCCAATGCATCACTATGTCTGAAGGGAACACATAGTCTGTGGTGCTGTTCTGTAGTCAGACACATGTGTGCCTGATTCATGTGATGTGAGCCCTGCTCCTTTCTTCCATCTTACTGTATCTCTAGAGCAGCAAACTCGATCCGAGGTTATTGGGATAAAATAGAGATTTCTTGGTACAGGGAGGAGCTCAAGAGTTGGATACGAAGTCAGGTAAAACTGACCAAGTCAGATTCAAGGATTGGATCTGTAACCCATAAGTAAGGAAGGATGAAAATGGACAATGCAGATGCCTAGTTATATTGACTACATAACTTATAAATTAATTTTGAACTTTCATAAAAATTCAGTACAGGCAGTAGGTGATATAGTTAGTTGTCTTTAAAATACTTCATAGAAAATATGAAAGGCTCACACAAAAACAGTAATGTGAAATAATCAGTAGGGAAATACAGTTGATGTTAAAATTAGTATTAAGTCCTATGTTGTTTCCAAGGGGAAAGCCTTAAAACACTATTTTACAATATAAGATATGGCATGGTCAGTCCTTATTGAAACTGGTATAAATTTATGAGAAACCTGAAACCTCTTTTTTTATTGCAATAAAAGGAAATGCCAGTAGAGGGGTAAACAAATGAAGATATAAAATCACCAGTAAAGATTTTTTTGCTTCCCAAAAAAATGGTCATGTCACTTAACACTTTCATCCATAAGCATTTTACTTATCTTCTTCTGTTTTCTTTTAGTCCTTCATAACTTTTCTATTTCCCTGCTATTTCCTCTCTTAACTCGCTTGCTTCTTTATTTTGTCATATTTTATCTCTAATTCCCGGGAAATATACTGAAAGACATTTATTTCCCACATCGTTTACTGGTATGTGTGAAATGTTTTTTTTTTCTCTTCTATATGAAATCAATAACCTCAGGCTATGTACCTAACAAATGGTGTATTGCTACAGTCACCCCACACCATAAAGGGGTAGCAACTATAGCCCCTTGTAGCTATCGCCCCATTAGCCTGACAAGTCTTGTATGCAAAGCTATGTAGCGCATCATCATGGACCTGCTTAACAAAGATATAGGCAGTCTCCAAACTCTTGACCCCATGAAGTTTGTCTTTGTCAAGGGGAGATCCTGCCTGATGAATCTGGTTGACTTCTTCGAGGCAGTCACCAAGGCGGCTGTGGATGAGGGTAAGGCAGTGCATACAGCCTACCTCAACCTGGCCAAGGCCTTTGATACCATTCTTACCTAGAAAGCTATTTCTGTATTTTCTAGTGAATAAGCAGAGTGTATATTTTGTTTATGTCCCTTAGGCCTCCATGACAGGAGGTTAAAGGTTTTACACAGTGAAGATTCCACCTTGGCTAGGACTTGTAGTTTTTAATGAATGTTTTTTTTTTTTTTAATTGAAATTTTTGCCCTTTGATTTGGATGTTTTTTGAGATATTTTTCAGGCACCCTAATATTTATGGACATCAAGCTTGGTTTTAAGCTCTGCATTTCTAAATTATATAAACAATCCACCTCTATTGAACTGACAAGGTTAAAAAAATATTGAAACATGGTATGACTCCAGCTAGTGGAGTTTGGTTTTATTGGATTGAAAGTACCTGTAAACACTTAAAAAAAAGGTTGTCGGTATTTTGAAGCCATGTAGCTAAGACACTTATGTCTTAATGGAGTTATTTTCATATGTCTCATGGGCCTTCACTACAGAAAGTTTAAGGTATTACCCAATGAAGATTCCAGGTTAGTTGTGTCATTCTTGAGTTTTTACTGAATTAGTATTTAGGAGCAAAAGGTATCAGTGCATTAAGTGGATGAACTAATCCAGGGATGCTTTTCAGCCATGATTATATCTATAAAGGGTTACAGGAAACAATTGTAGAACTATAAATTCGATGTTGTAAGGAGAGCTGAGAAAGTGTTCTAATTACATGTTTATTAAGGTTGTTAAGTAAAGTTGTTCTTCATTAAAGTAAGTGTTGATCTTTAAATGTCGTTAGCACTCATCTTTGCTCCCTACACAGGCTGCAGAGAAACATAAGGGGTGCTGCAGTAGAGAGCTTTTTTTCTTTTCCTTTGTATAAGGTGATACACTGAGGTCCTTTCTGACCAAGATGGTAGCAGCTTGAAAGGAAGACGCCCTCCTATCCTACACACTAGAGTGCCAGAAGGGAAAACAACCTCTGTTGTGCTCATCTCTCATATGACACACCAGTTTGCTGGAAGGGGACACACCCTGTGTGGTGCGCTCCCCCCATTTAACACACCAGTGTGCCTGAAGGAAGCACAGCCTCTGTGGTGGTCTTCTGCCATACAATACACCAGTGTGCCTAAAGTGACCACACCTTCTGTGGTGTTATCCTCCCATCCAATGCATCACTATGTCTGAAGGGAACACATAGTCTGTGGTGCTATTCTGTAGTCAGACACATGTGTGCCTGATTCATGTGATGTGAGTCCTGCTCCTTTCTTCCATCTTACTGTATCTCTAGAGCAGCAAACTCGATCCGAGGTAATTGGGATAAAATAGAGCATTCTTGGTACAGGGAGGAGCTCAAGAGTTGGATACGAAGTCAGGTAAAAGTGACCAAGTCAGATTCAAGGATTGGATCTGTAACCCATAAGTAAGGAAGGATGAAAATGGACAATGCAGATGCCTAGTTATAATGACTACATAACTTATAATTTCATTTTGAACTTTCATAAAAATTCAGTACAGGCAGTAGGTGATATAGTTAGTTGTCTTTAAAATACTTCATAGAAAATATGAAAGGCTCACACAAAAACAGTAATGTGAAATAATCAGTAGAGAAATACAGTTGATGTTAAAATTAGTATTAAGTCCTATGTTGTTTCCAAGGGGAAAGCCTTAAAACACTATTTTACAATATGAGATATGAAGCATGGCCAGCCCTTATTGAAACTAGTATAAATTTATGAGAAACTTGAAACCTCTTTTTTTTATTGCAATAAATGGAAATGCCAGTAGAGGGATAAACAAATGAATACATAAAATCACCAGTAAAGATTTTTCTGCTTCCCAAAAAATGGTCAAGTCACTTAACCCTTTCATCCGTATGCATTTTACTTATCTTCTTCTGTTTTCTTTTAGTCCTTCATAACTTTCCTAATTCCCTGCTAGTTCCTCTCTTAAATTGCTTGCTTCCTTATTTTGTCATATTTTATCCCCAATTCCCAGGTAATATGCAGGATGAGATTTATTTCCCACATCACTGTTTACTGGTCTGTGTGAAATGTTTTTTTTTTCTCTTCTATTTGAAATCCATAACTGAGTTATTCAAAATCGCATTCAAGATAATATACCCACAGAGACACCTTAAACTTACTGGTGATAGCACTGATCAGATGTTTATTAATGTTAGTTAATATTGCTTAGTAAAATTAAGTATTCATTTACCTGATTTGTTGTTCATTTTCAACATGTAGCCTTCTGCAAATACTCACTGCCAGCTCACTAGAATGTTCAGTATTTATGACACAAACACAGTGTGTTCTGTGACATTCTCACATGCTGACATCAGCCATGCAGGAAACCCCGCCCACAACTTATGAGCAATTTGCAGCAATGAGCACCTATGACAGAAATTACTGAGATGCTCTAGATTCTTGGCAAAAATAAAGCATTCTAAGTATGGGATCCTTATCTCTCAACTGTCCCTTATTTTCAGGGATGTCCCTAATTTTAGCTGTGTCCCTCTTAACCCCTCCGTGCCTTTTGGAGAAAAGGTGGTGACTTATAATTTTATAATTAATGAATAATGACAATAAATAGAATTATGGACTTCTTTTACTTCAAACAATGTTTGTTAATTTGCATTCACTTTTGTCAATGTTTGAAGTTAATATTATTAATATTTTAAAAGTGTCCCTGATTGTCTCTAATTATTTTGATTTCATTGAGATTTGTTCCTGTTTCGTGTAAAGGTGTGATGCATACTGTTTCTATCATCACTTCCTTTCCACATGCCATTGCCTATAATTTCACAGAATTATTGATTTGTACATTTCTTTTCTTTCTTTTTTTTTTAAACACATTGTTTTTATAACATGCTAGCCTAACACTAGGAGGAAAGGTTTTGCCATATGCTGTGCATATAAAGAGAGATAGAGAGAGAGACAGACAGAGAGAGAGAGAGAGAGAGAGAGAGAGAGAGAAATACTCAGTTAGTGTAAACATTTCCAAGAATTAATATTTGGGATCTGGACCAAAGATTTAAAAGGTAACCTAGAGAAACCATGCAATAAAAAATGCAAGAAAGACCTAGCCAAGCTAGAGTCCTCACTGTGTAAAACATTAAGCTTCCTGTAGCAAAGGCCACCAGGGTATATTACCCTGCAGGACATACCACTGTTTCAGCTACATAATGTCTACATGCCCATGACTTTCTACATTTCTAATTTTTTATGGGTAGATTTAGGCCAATAAAGCCAAGCCTGCTAGTGCAGACATAATATCAGCTTGGTGTAAGCTCTGTATGTTTTAATTATTGCCAAAAAAGCCACTTATGGTGTATTAATAAGGTTATAAAATCAATATTTAACCTCTTTGTTTCTTAAATATAGCCAAATAATCCCCCTGTGATCTATTGATAAGCTCATTGCCTTTTTTTAAGGTCTGTATTTTTTAAGTATAGCCAAACAACTGGGTGAGTTCCTCAATGATAAGTTGTGTTTGAGCAGAGGAACATGGCAGGGATGTCTTCTTTCCCCTTTGATATTTGTATTATATTTCGAACCATTGACAGAGAAAATAAGGGACTCTGAAATTCAAGGATATAATTGGTATGATAGACAAGAAAATCTGGTTGTATTCACAGATAATATTTGTAAAACATTTTGAGACAATTTTGAAGTGTTTTCGGGATACAAAATTAGTGAAAATAAAACAAAGGCAATAGGTGTAAATGATGTACCCACACACAAATTGGTTCAACAATTCCCCTATTTATGGGGACATGATAAAATGAAGTACTTAGCAGTATGGATTAAAAAGGATTCTATTAAAGTAGCTAAGGGTATTTGGAAGGAGAATAAACAAAAGATAAGACAAAAACGGATGAATTGGAAATACTGTTTTATGGACATATATATAGCAAGGTGCATGCAGGCAAAAATGTTTTTAGTCTCCTTAGTTTTATATACAGATCAGGCTTATTGATATCAACAAGAGGGAAAGTTGAGGATAGCAATTAATAAAGAGTTGATGGATTTTATCTGGGAGAGGAAGAAAGCAAGAGACATGTGAGATAAGATGATCCTACCAATACAGCAAGGTGGTTTGGGATTACATTATATGAACGGGTATATCAAGGCTCCTATGCATAGCACAAGCAGAAATCTGTTATTCATAGTGGAAAGGGATGACAGTGAAAAGGGGGAATATCAAGAAATGAGGAGATACTAGGACATTGGATGTAGATCCTCATGGAGAATAACAGTAGCCCTGCAGAATGTAGCCATGCAGGATGTTATATTCATAAAGAAGCAGAAAGTATTCTAAGAACTAAGCCAACACAGGAAAAGGAGATTCTGCCAATAGGGATGACTGCAATTAGGGGTAAAGGCAATAGGCAAGAGGGGATGGAATTTACTAGAGAAAACTGGCAAAGGAACTAAAGTATTGGGAGCAAATCGTTAGAGAGGGGAAAGGTAATAGAATTGGAAGAGGTGAAGAATTTATTTGGACTGCAGGCTAGAGATTGCCTTCCCTATCAAGGCTTGATATCAGAGTACAGGCAAAGAGAAAGAAATAGGGGGATCCTAAGTGCAAGACTAGTACTGGTAGAGTTTTTGGTAGAATCTAGAATAGAAGCTGCTGTTGATAAAGAGATAACTCGTAGAGCATATAAAATATAACATGATAACTATACAAATCAATCAATGGAGGTTAGAAAAGACTGGGAAGAAATTAGGAATTAGCAAAGAAACAATAGGGCGTGTTTGAGTTTACATATTTAGTTATACTTGTTAACCTATTTTGATTTCTAGTGGTTTAACACTTTATATAAAAATAGGACTTAGTAATTTATAACATCTGTTTTTTGACAACAACAGATATGTATTTTCCACAAAGATTCACTATTAACATATGGATATGACATATTTCTGTTGTTCACTGTTTAAAATGTTTCAGGATCGATCACCAGGATTGTTTTGGAAAATATTTTAAAGAAAAAACTGTTTGTAACTTTAAGGAAGTGATGTTTTTAACAATGACAGCTGGTTTTAATTAGGCTGCATACAGTATAAAAACTGTTTGGCGCCTTTTCTGTGTTTTAGCCTCTGAGGAAGCTACTTGTAGGCAGTAGCGAAAACGCTATTTATTTTGTATTTTAATAAAATTGCGTTAAGGCATTTGGACTTCTCGGACTATTTAACACTCTTTTTTGTCTTTCTAAAGTTTGTTTCCCGCTGGTCTGTTGGTTTGCGATGGCTTCTGAGTGTTTGTCTAGTCCACCTAGTCCTAATTTGTTCGGGACTAATTCTCCCGACAACACAGACATTGCTTCTTTACTAGCTAGCCTTTCGCAAAGGCTGGATGTGTTCAACTCCAGGCTTAACATTATTGAAAGGGGGAGTGGTTCCTCCAACCTTGCGTTTCCGGATGTCCGTGCAGGAATCCGCTCTACTCAAACTAACGGTTCTGTTACAGCTGCAGCCGGTGAGGGGTCCGTCGGAGTCCACGTAGTTTCTGCCACAGCTGCCCATCAAGGGCATTTGTTGTCCGCTACGGACGGTTTTTTGACGCCAGCGCTGAACAGCTGTGTTAACGGGTCTGGAGGGGACAGTATACCGCCAGGACAGCAGCAAAGGATACAACAGGTTCCAACGGACGTCCCCATGGGGATCTCAGGAGCGGGCCCGAGCTTGTCTAACCGGCCAATACAAGAAAAGGCACTTATTGGCGTTACATCAGCTGCTGAATGGATAAACAATACAGGTGACTTTTTTTCTTTTTTACAACCTGTACATGATGGACCGCCGGTGCAGGCTTCTGTGCATTCTAAAGAGGACAATTTTGACATTTCTGGAATGTTAAAAACTCTTGATAACAAAACTTTAAAGATTCGTAAGCTACAACTGGAGGTAGCCTATTTTAAACAGTGTATTACTGAGAATTTGGTCCCTAAGGGTTTGAGGAACAACTTTACACCCTCAGGGCTTATTACGGACAATGCTTTTCTTATTGATTTGAAGGGACTGTTTCAGAAACAAGGTTTAGACCTCTTAGAGTTAATTGTGAAATATTATTCAGCACACATAGATATTTTGAGTGCTGAAATTGGTCATATTGATGAGAAAATTAGAATGTATGTTCACTTTGAAAGATTTAAATTCGACTATGAACGTATTTTTGCAAGTATAGACACTTATATGAGTAAATTGAAAAACCAGAAATCTAGAAAATTGTTTAGGGACAGACATGTTTACTCTTCCAACACAGCCTATCCCAAACTAGCTAATCTTGTTACTCATGAAGTTAGCCAGGGGTCTGGGCATGTGAGGAATCAAAGAGAGGGTACTGAAGAATTGGAAGAGGGTGAACTTACAAACCCCACCAATAACTGGAATGTAGTTAGAAGAAGTAATAGGAACAAGAATAAAACAGGGGGGACGGAGACTCAACCTTCAAATGTTGCTTATTTGAATAATGACCATCAGCATTTTTTAGGGAAAGCCCCGAATCAAGAGCAGGGGAAGAAAAAGAACAAGAAGTGGAAGAATTGAATCCCCAAATTTTCCCCTTAGATACTTCCAACTACCCTAAAATGGTCAAGAACAGGAAAGGAGATTTTATTATATATAATTTTTCTTCGCTTGTTTTGGAGCCAGAATTGGTAGAACTACTTTCTTTAGGGTATAACTTTGTCCCATCCAAACATTTTGACATAGTGAAAGTACTTATCGATCTTAAATGCTATGTTAGGAAGCTTAATTTAAAGCTTCTATTTAACAACACTACCGAAGAAGAGAGAAGTGGTTTGAAACTCCCGAGCATTTTTAATCCCCCTTTACATGTAGGACTACGCATTTTTGAAAATGCATGTGAGCTAGATATTAGACACTTGGATAAAAGAAAGGGGGTCACGAGAAGTACTTTTAACATAACAAAAGATCAGTTGCAGGCCCTTAACAAATTTAAAGAATCCTGCGTCAGAGTTATGAAACCAGACAAAGGAGGGGGGCTTGTTGTCTTTGAATATGAATTGTATAATGAAAAAATGTTAACAATCTTGGACACACCTGCATACAACCATTCTTCTCTTAATGAGATGAATGTTTGTGTGCAAAGGACAAAGGGTTATTTTAGGGACCTATTCATTGAAGGAAGGATAGATCATGATACTTATGAGTATATTAACATCACTCAACCAAGGACGCCCGTCATGTTTGGTATACCCAAGATTCATAAGAATCTTGGTGACCCACCTATGAGGGCTCTGGTTGATGGAAGGTCCTCTATTTCATATCCAACAGCCAAGTATATTGACTCTTTGTTAAATAAATACTTGCAACATATTCCAAGCATATGTAAAGATTCATGGAGCTTTTTAGGAAGTATTAACAACATTTCCTTTGACAGTGAGTACAATTTCTTAACAGTCGACGTTGTCGACTTATACACTTCAATACCACATTTGGAGGTTATTGAATGGTTGGAATTGTTACTAACTGAATTAAATGCTCCAAAAGAGGAGACCAATAATATAACAGAACTCTTAGATATAGTTCTATCCTCTAATTTCTTTGTTTTTGGAAGAGACTTCTTCATTCAGAAACAGGGAGTCGCTATGGGCTCCCCATGTGGTGCCATAGTAGCGAACTTGTTTATGGCATATTGGGAGAGGAAATTTGTCCTGAATCACCCATTATGGAAGGATAGAATACGCCACTACACTAGATACCTTGACGATATTTTCATTTTGTTCAAGGGCAATGAAGATGAGGCATGTCTTTTGGTAGATTACTTCAATGATACAACTCAATTCCTCAGGTTCACATCTAAGTTTGATACCAGTGAAATGGACTACTTGGATGTGAAACTGAGGAAGGATTTAAGGAACCACAGATTCACTTCATCCATTTTCCGTAAGGATACATATATCAACTCTTTCCTACACTACACAAGTGCCCACCCATATAAGTTAAAGTAAGCAATTGTTAAAGGCCAACTTGTGAGGGCGGTCAGAATGTGCAGTGAACTAAAAGACTTTGAGGAAGAATGTATTACGTTGAACAACTTCTTTCTGGACAGAGGTTACCCTATTTCACTGATAGAGGAAGCAATACTGGAAGTTTCCAATAAGAGAGTTAATGGAATAATTTGCCCTTTAATATCCAGTGACCGTAACAAGATTTCTAGTGAAGAAGGGGCTACAATTGATTTGATAGAAACAGGTTTTAGCCCTGGCACTGTGATAGAGGAACCTAGGTGTGACTTCTCTTTGTCCTTCTCCACTATTTATAACTTGAACTCTAAAGAACTATCAGACATTATTGTCAAGAATTGGTACTTCATTACTAATAACTCTTTTCTTGTTGAGAAATTAGGTAATAGACCTAAAGTTACATTTAGGAGAGGTAGGAACATTAAAGAACTGTTACAAACCAATGCACCAAACCATGGTCTTCAAAAAACCAAAGGGTGTTTCACTTGTGGGTCCTGTAACTGGTGCCATGTTGTGAAATCCGGTAGTTCCTTTAGTATAGGTCAACAAAGATTTTGGATTAATCACAAAATAAACTGTGATACAAAATCAGTTATATATGTGGCCCTCTGTGTTTGCTGTCTGGCATTTTATGTCGGAAAGACTGACAGAAAATTCAGAGAGCGCATATACCAGCATATATATGCCATCAGAAACAACAAAACCGAGAATGCTCTTGCCAAACATGTTGAATTTAACCAAGGACATAGTTTTGTTTTTATGGGCATTGACTGTAAACAGAAATCTATTAGGGGAGGACCTACCTCCTTGCTGTTAGAAATCTTAGAACTACACTGGCAACTCAAATTGGACGCCTTTAATATGCCAGGTTTAAACGAAAGTTGTAACATAGCCCCTGTGCTAAAGTACAAGGCTTACTTACGCTGATGAACTTGTTTTGTATCAAGAACTTATTTACGACAGGTAGTGGTCAGCACGTTCAACCTGGCGTGTTTGAGTATACACACTTAGTTATACTTGTTAACCTATTTTGATTTCTAGTGGTTTAACACTTTATATAAAAATAGGACTTAGTAATTTATAACATCTGTTTTTTGACAACAACAGATATGTATTTTCCACAAAGATTCACTATTAACATATGGATATGACATATTTCTGTTGTTCACTGTTTAAAATGTTTCAGGATCGATCACCAGGATTGTTTTGGAAAATATTTTAAAGAAAAAACTGTTTGTAACTTTAAGGAAGTGATGTTTTTAACAATGACAGCTGGTTTTAATTAGGCTGCATACAGTATAAAAACTGTTTGGCGCCTTTTCTGTGTTTTAGCCTCTGAGGAAGCTACTTGTAGGCAGTAGCGAAAACGCTATTTATTTTGTATTTTAATAAAATTGCGTTAAGGCATTTGGACTTCTCGGACTATTTAACACTCTTTTTTGTCTTTCTAAAGAAACAATAGGGGATATATGTACATACATCTCCCAAATATGCAACGACGTCTAGAAGACTCAGGATCTTTGCTTGGAAGTGTTTTCCCATGTATTTTATATCCTGAATAGACTCCAAAGAATTTTTCTTCAGGTACATTGCAAATGTTGGAGGTGTGATTTGGAAGAAAGAAGTAATTGGGAACATATTTGTTGGGTGTGTAATGACTTGGCAGAGCTTTAAAAAATTCTCAGCAGACTGCTGTATCAGAAACACTGGATAAGCAAATTGCTGAGGAAATCATTTTTTGAGTTATGATAGAGAACCGGTATGTCCACGGCAGGGCTAGCCACCCAGCGGTGTAAACCTTGGCTCAAGATGATTGTCACTGTGGAATTGACACCCTGACCCTATTTGAAAAAATGGGAAAATGGGTTGTGGATGGATGGATACAGAATCGGAATTCCCTAGTCCTAGTAAAGCCTTGCTGAGTCTTATTATAGTGGCTGCCAAAAAGCAATTACTACAAAATGGAAATCTAAGCCTAAACCAGCTGTGCTAAAAGTAGTGACTATAGTAACAGAGATAAAACAACTGGAAACGGGATCTTTATTTAAGGGTAGCAGCAAATTACATAGACAAAATGGGAATTGTGAGAACAATACATGCAGAATAATGTTTTGGAGAAGGAATGAGATTTAAAAGAAGGAAGGATTTGAATGAGGAATATAATGTTTGACTGGCAATGACTGCATAGATTATAAGTGATTTATAATATGTGCAACTAAAAATGCCAGTATAGCTTATTTTGATTTTTACAGATGTGATTGTTTATGTCATAAGTGATAATTTAATAAAGATGGTTCTTGTTTAATAAAATGGAAATGATTGGAAAAAAATCATGCAGAAAATGGCTTGGAGGAGGAATGAAGTTTATGAGAAGGCAGTCACTGAGTAATTTATATAAATTTGCTTAGATTTTATGATCCTCCAAAAAAAGGAAGCCAATCTGGTGGTCCCCAGCCATCAGTAAACTCTACAACAGGAGGAAGAAACTGTTGCAGAAAAAAAATAAAGTCACAAGACTGGAAAACCTCCCTTATCAGTGTCAACAAAAAGCTGAAATCTCTTATCAAATCCTCTAAAGCTAGCTATAAAAGCAGAATTGTGGCTGACACCAAAAATAACCACAAAGCCATGTATAGCTAAATCAAAAAGCTCCAAGGCAATACCCAGATTTGCTCTGAGTTATTGCACAATTGAACCTCCTATACCGAGCCAACAGATATAGCCAACATACTGGCAGACAAATTCAGTGCCAACTTTACCCCCCCCCCAAGGGCCCTATCACAATACCAGAAGAAAGCCTGGTACCCACCATTTCTGCAGCACAGGTAAAAGCTGCATTGTCCAAAGCCAAGAATACAGCATTGATGGGACTTGATATTATCCCTGGCTGCATTCTACATGAGCTACAAAATGAAATGGCACCACATCTGTGTGCTCTGTTCAATCACAGCCTTACCTCAGGCTATGTCCCTAACAAATAGTGCACTGCTACAGTCATTCTACTCCATAAAGGGGGAGCAACTATAGACCCTGATAACTATTGCTCCATTAGCCTGATGAGTCTGGTATGCAAAGCTATGGAGTGCATCATCATGGACCTGCTTAACAAAGATATAGGAAATTTCCAACCTCTTGACCTCACACAGTTTGGCTTTGTCAAGGGGAGATCCTGCCTGCTCAACCTGGTTTACTTCTTTGAGGCAGTCACCAAGGCTGTGGATAAGGGTAAGGCAGTGCATACATCCTACCTCGACCTGGCAAAGGCCTTTGATACCATTCCACACTCAGGTATCACTGATAAACTCAGCAAACTAGGCATCAACTCTTACATCACTAGGTAAGTTGCAAATTGGCTCACAGACAGGACCCATAGAGTGAAAGTTCCAGATTCCAAGTCAGTCTGTTGACCAGGCATGAGTGGAGTCCCACAGGGCTTGGTCCTGGGCCCTCTCCTATTTGGCATTTACTTCTCAGAAGTCCAGGCCAACACAGAAGGATTATAGCTGATCACATTCACTGATGACTGCAAGCTAGGAGTCATTATCAACTCCCCCAAGTGATGCAGACATCCTACAAAAGGGCCCCTCTGAGACCAATGATTGGTGTTGGAACCATAGCCGAAAGCTTAATGCCAACAATATGTGTTATCATCCCCTTTAGAAAAACTCAGTTCCCATGAATTGCCATGTTGATGAGAGCCCACTGAACACTGAAGGAGCCATAAAAGATCTGGGCACCTAGGTCGACAGCCACCTCACCTTTGACCATCACATTGCCACTGTGATCAGAAAGTCCTTCTGCGTGACACATCTTATAACCAAAGGTTTCACATCCAGGAAGAAAGAGGTCATCATCCCTCTCTACTCATCCCTCATTATAGTTTCATAGTTTCATAGTTTAGTACTAAGCTATCTGCCCTAGGGAATTTATAAGCCTTGCCATAGTGTATGTGGCTTTTGCCACCCCATGTAATGGTAAAAAGTATACAGAATAGATTTAGTTTACTGTGCTTCTGTCTAAGTGACACCGTGATGACCCCCTTACAGAATAGATTTAGTTTACTGTGCCTCTGTCTAGTAGTGACACAGAGATGACCCCTGGGGTAAGCCTATGACCTCCCATCAACTCATCAAGATTTCTCTTGAAGAGAGTCAGGGAGGGGCTCTGTCTAACATGAACTGAGATTCTGTTCCAGAGTGTGGGAAGCCTCTGATTTATGAATCTGTCCCTCCAGCATGTCCTATTCATATTTGTGCTGAGGTTTAGATCTTTAGCTCCCGTGGTTCTGATGGATTTGGATTTTTTGAGATGGAGCATGTCCATCAATTCCAGATTGGACATGGCCTTGTACATAAGGCACAGATCACCTCTGAGGAGGCAGTATGCTACTGAAAAGAGCTGGTGTTTCTTTAGTCTGGCAGCATATGACATATGTTGGAGACCCTTGATCCTCTTGGTGAGGTACTTTTGGGGTCTCTCCAGCTGCTGCAGGTGCCGAGTGAGGTACATACCAAATGGGGCATTGTACTCAATCATGGGTCTGATAAGGGAGTAGTACAGGGGTACAATGACCTCCTTTGATCTGGATGTGAATCCCTTCATGATAAGGTGGGCAAGGTAGAAAGTCTTTCTAACCACTTTGGCAACGTGGGTGTCAAATGCAAGGTCACTGTCAACTTGGGTCCCCAGGTTTCTGATTACTTTTTCCATATTCAGTGGGTTTACTGTCTATGTGATAATTTGTGGGTACTTTGTTTTTCCCAAAGGGGATGACTATACATTTTTTGGCATTTAGTTTAAGGCAATGACTCCGGCACCAGTTGTCCGTTTCAGTAAGGCCTTTCTGTAGGATGCATGTGTCAGCTGGTGTATCGACTATGGTGCCTAGTTTGCAGTCATCTGCGAACTTTGTCAGCCACAACCCTCCCATGTTTGCTTTCAGATCTGAGAAATAAATGCCGAACAAGAGGGGTCCCAAGACAGAGCCCTGTGGGACACCACTTGTGACTGGCTTTGAATCTGACATTGCTCCAGCGATTTTGACTTTGTGTGTTCTGTCCTTTAGCCAGTTTGCAACCCATCTTGTGACATATGGGTTTATATTTAAGCTGTTGAGCTTGTCTATGATGCCTGAGTGGGATATTGTGTCGAAGGCTTTAGCCAAATCCAGGTAGGCTGTATGGACTGCTATGCTCTCATCAATGGCTCTAGTGACTGTTTCAAAAAAGTCAACCAGGTTCAAAAGGCAGGATCTGCCCTTTACAAAGCCGAACTGGGTAGGATCAAGTGTCTGTAGGTCCCCAATGTCTCTGTTTATGAGTTCCATAATGATTCTTTCCATAGCCTTGCAGACCAGGCAGGTCAAGCTTATGGGGCGGTAGTTTCCAGGGTCTGTAGAGGTGCCTCCTTTGTGGAGTGGGACCACTGTTGCTGTATGTCAGTGTTCAGGTACATATCCTGTAGTAAGGCTAAGGTTAAGCAGCATTCTTATGTGCAGGTTTAGCTCCTCTTGGAGTTCACGTAGCATGCAACCCGGGACACCGTCATGTCCCATTGATGCTGTGTTTTTAGCTTTGCTGAGAGCGGCTCTCACCTGGACATCTGAGATGACAGGGAGGTTACATTCAGCTGGGATAAATATTTCTGATTTTAGATCAGTCATCAAATATAACACCCCATTTGGCATGTATCTGACCAAACACCTACAACAGCTGGAGAGGCCATAAAAGTACCTCACAAAAAAGATCCTAGGCCTTAAACACATGTTCTACATGGACAGACTCAAGAAACTCCAGCTGTTCTCAGTCTCTTATCATCCACATAGATGTGATCTTTGCTTGACTTACAAAGCCATGTCCAATCCAGCCCTACTTGAAATGCTACATCTAAAGAAATCCCAATCCCCCATGCCACACTCTCCAGAGATTGCAACCTCATTACCACAATTAACAGAATATGCTGGAGGGACAGGTTCATTTCCCAAAGGCTGCCCATTTTCTGGAATAAGCTTCCCATTCATGTCAAGCAGAGCAGCTCACTGGCCATCTTCAAGAGAAATCTTGACAAGAGGATGGGTAACAGAAAGTTCACCCCAGCAATCACTCCAGTTGACCTACTGGATAGGTGCACTGTGAACTAACATCAAGTGGCACGGTGCCTGGGCAATTTTTTTGGTCTAGACTTGTAAAGGCTCTAGGTCCATTAGCCTAGTACACACCTATGAACCTATGAATGCAAACTTGTTAATGTGGATTGATTATTTTTATATAAATAAAGGTCTGTCTGCGTCACATGTGATAATTCAATAAAGATGTTTAAAAAAAAAGTATAGCCAAACAATCTATTTAGACTGTACTGACAAGGTCAGAAGAAAGCCACAACATGGCATGTCTAAAGCTCTAACATAAGTGGTTTTATTTATATATCTACCTATCTATCTATCTATCTGTCTATGTATCTATATTTCTATTTATTTATTTATTTATATTTGCTTTCTGTGGCAGTGCACTGAACAATACTGATCAATTTCTGGTTCAGTCTAGGTAAAATACAAAACATTTAACAAAAAAAGAATACAGAAATGCAAGCAGTAATATAGTCGCTCAGAGTAGTTACCTAGAAAGCTGTTTATGTACATTCTAGTGAATAAGCAGAGTGTGTATTTTGTTTATGTCTCTTAGGCCTCCACGACAGGAGGTTAAAGGTTTTACACAGTGAAGATTCCAGCTTGGCTAGGACTTTTAGTTTTTAATGAATGTTTTTTTTTTTTTCTGAGTGAAGTTTTTGCCCATTGATTTGGATGTTATTTGAGATATTTTTCAGGCACCCTAATATTTATGGACATCAAGCTTGGTTTTAAGCTCTGCATTTCTAAAGTATATAAACAATCCACATCTATTGAACTGACAAGGTTAGAAAAATATTGAAACATGATATGACTCCAGCTAGTGGAGCTTGGTATTATTGGATTGAAAGTACCTGTAAAGACTTAAAATAAAGTTGTGGGTATTTTGAAGCCATGTAGCTGAAATACTGTTATGTCTTAATTGCACTATTTTCATATATTTCATGGGCCTTTGCTACAGAAAGTTTAAGGTATTACACAGTGAAGATTCCTCGTTAGTTGGGTCATTCTTGAGTTTTTTCTGAATTGGTATTTAGGAGCAAAATATATCACTACATTAAGTGGATGAACTAATTCAAGGATGCTTTTCAGCCATGATTATATTTGTGATGGGTTACAGGAAGTATTTGCAAAACTATAAGTTTGATGTTGTAAGGAGAGCTGAGAAAGTGTTCTAATTACATGTTTATTAAGGTTCTTAAGGAAAGCTGTTCTTCATTAAAATAAGTGTTGATCTTCCCATGTCGTTAGCACTCATCCTTGCCCCCTACACAGATTGTAGAGAAACATAAGGGGTGCTGCAGTAGAGAGCTCCTTTTCTTTTCCTTTGTATAAGGTGAGACACTGAGGTCCTTTCTGACCAAGATGATAGCAGCTTGAAAGAAACATGCCCTCCTATCCTACACACCAGAGTGCCTGAAGGGAAAACAACCTCTGCCATGCTCATCTCCCATATGACACATCAGTTTGCTGGAAGGGGACACACCCTGTGTCGTGGACTCCTCCCATTTAATCTACCAGTGTGCATGAAGGAAGCACAGCCTCTGTGGTGCTCTTCTGCCATACAAAACACCAGTGTGCCTAAACTGACCATACCCTCTGTGGTGTTGTCCTCCCTCTCAATGCATCACTATGCCTTAGGGAGCACATAGTCTGTGGTGCTGATCTGTAGCCAGACACAAAAGTGTGCCTGAAGGGAATACTCCTGTGATGCTCTCCTGTCATCCGACACACAAGGGTGCTCACCTCCCATCTAGCACACTAGTATATGTAAATGGGACACACGCTCTGTAGTGCTTTTGTCTCCCATCTAATGTATCAGTATGTTTGAAGGGAACACGTTGTCTGGGGTGTTCTCCTCCCTCCCAGCACACCAGTATGTTTGAAAGGAGCACACCCATTGTGGTGCTGTCCCTCTGTTCAACTCACCAGCATGCCCCAAGGGAAAATACCATCTCTTATGCTTTCCTCCCATTAAGC